>NC_091457.1:1571866-1639366 GCF_027789765.1 Dendropsophus ebraccatus | reverse complement strand
TGATGATAGCCTGTGATAGATGATAGCGTTTGATGGATGATGAATGATGATAGCGTTTGATAGATGATGGATGATGATAGTGTTTGATAGATGATGGATTATGATAGTATTTGATGGATGATGAGTGTTTGATGGATGATGATAGCGTATGATGGATGATGATATCGTATGATGGATGATGATAGCGTATGATGGATGATGATAGCGTATGATGGATGATGATAGCGTATGATGGATGATGATAGCGTATGATGGATGATGAGGGGTCAGCAGCGGCTGCTGATGAGGATGGAATGAAGATGCGGAGCTGCAGACAGTGCCACCATTGTGTGTGTGCGGTCATCACTCTGGTATGTGAGGCGGGGGCTTGTGTGCATGCTCTCCCCCCGCCAGGCCTCATCACACCTACACTCTCTCCTGTCTACAACGGGTCTGCAGGATAGGAGGCGTCACAGCGCACACCGCCATCACCCGCACGGATGAGAGGAAGATGCCCTGTGCCTCCAGACACACGGCCGCCTGTGACTAATGTGCCAGGACCGCGCCAAACAGACAACCACGCCCGCCAGACCGCGCCAAACAGACAACCACGCCCGCCAGACCGCGCCGAACAGACAACCACGCCCACCAGACCGCCATACATCATCATGACAACGGCTGAGGACTCTGGGAAGACATCACCGAGCAGGAGCCAGATACGAGGCACGCCGGACACACGAGACAACGTCCACACAACATGGGAGAGGGCACGCAGGACACACGAGACAACGTCCACACAACATGGGAGAGGGCACGCAGGACACACGAGACAACGTCCACACAACATGGGAGAGGGCACGCAGGACACACGAGACAACGTCCACACAACATGGGAGAGGGCACGCCGGACACACGAGACAACGTCCACACAACATGGGAGAGGGCACGCCGGACACACGAGACAACGTCCACACAACATGGGAGAGGGCACGCCGGACACACGAGACAACGTCCACACAACATGGGAGAGGGCACGCCGGACACACGAGACAACGTCCACACAACATGGGAGAGGGCACGCCGGACACACGAGACAACGTCCACACACCCTGGGAGAGGGCACGCCGGACACACGAGACAACGTCCACACAACATGGGAGAGGGCACGCAGGACACACGAGACAACGTCCACACAACATGGGAGAGGGCACGCCGGACACACGAGACAACGTCCACACAACATGGGAGAGGGCACGCCGGACACACGAGACAACGTCCACACAACATGGGAGAGGGCACGCCGGACACACGAAACAACGTCCACACAACATGGGATGAGGGCGCGCAGGACACACGAGACAACGTCCACACAACATGGGAGAGGGCACGCCGGACACACGAGACAACGTCCACACAACATGGGAGAGGGCACGCCGGACACACGAGACAACGTCCACACAACATGGGAGAGGGCACGCCGGACACACGAGACAACGTCCACACAACATGGGAGAGGGCACGCAGGACACACGAGACAACGTCCACACAACATGGGAGAGGGCACGCAGGACACACGAGACAACGTCCACACAACATGGGAGAGGGCACGCCGGACACACGAGACAACGTCCACACAACATGGGAGAGGGCACGCCGGACACACGAAACAACGTCCACACAACATGGGAGAGGGCGCGCCGGACACACGAGACAACGTCCACACAACATGGGAGAGGGCACGCCGGACACACGAGACAACGTCCACACAACATGGGAGAGGGCACGCCGGACACACGAGACAACGTCCACACAACATGGGAAGTCACACGAGACACCAACATCCAGATAACATGGGAGAGCGCACGCCGGACACGCGAAACAACGTCCACACAACATGGGAGAGGGCACGCCGGACACACGAGACAACGTCCACACAACATGGGAAGTCACACGAGACACCAACGTCCAGATAACATGGGAGAGCGCACGCCGGACACACGAGACAACGTCCACACAACATGGGAAGACACACGAGACACCAACGTCCACACAACATGGGAGAGCGCACGCCGGACACACGAGACAACGTCCACACAACATGGGAAGTCACACGAGACACCAACATCCAGATAACAAGGGAGAGCGCACGCCGGACACGCGAAACAACGTCCACACAACATGGGAAGTCACACGAGACACCAACATCCAGATAACAAGGGAGAGCGCACGCCGGACACGCGAAACAACGTCCACACAACATGGGAGAGGGCACGCCGGACCCATGAGACAACGTCCACACAACATGGGAAGTCACACGAGACACCAACATCCAGATAACATGGGAGAGCGCACGCCGGACACGCGAAACAACGTCCACACAACATGGGAGAGGGCACGCCGGACCCACGAGACAACGTCCACACAACATGGGAAGTCACACGAGACACCAACGTCCAGATAACATGGGAGAGCGCACGCCGGACACACGAGACAACGTCCACACAACATGGGAAGTCACACGAGACACCAACATCCAGATAACAAAGGAGAGCGCACGCCGGACACGCGAAACAACGTCCACACAACATGGGAAGTCACACGAGACACCAACGTCCAGATAACATGGGAGAGCGCACGCCGGACACACGAGACACCAACATCCAGATAACAAGGGAGAGTGCACGCCGGACACACGAGACAACGTCCACACAACATGGGAAGTCACACGAGAAACCAACGTCCAGATAACATGGGAGAGCGCTCGCCGGACACATGAGACACCAATGATAACATAGCAAGGGAGAGCGCACACCGCATACACCAACAACCACATAACCAGAGCTCCACCACATCAGAGTGGTGACCTCATATAAGACACATTCAACGCTGACAGTGACCCCACAACATGAAAAAGCTCAGCCCTGACCTGGTGACCCCACATGAGAAAGCTCAGCCCTGACCTGGTGACCCCACATGAGAAAGCTCAGCCCTGACCTGGTGACCCCACATGAGAAAGCTCAGCCCTGACCTGGTGACCCCACATGAGAAAGCTCAGCCCTGACCTGGTGACCCCACATGAGAAAGCTCAGCCCTGACCTGGTGACCCCACATGAGAAAGCTCAGCCCTGACCTGGTGACCCCACATGAGAAAGCTCAGCCCTGACCTGGTGACCCCACATGAGAAAGCTCAGCCCTGACCACACATGAGAAAGCTCAGCCCTGACCACACATGAGAAAGCTCAGCCCTGACCTGGTGACCCCACATGAGAAAGCTCAGCCCTGACCTGGTGACCCCACATGAGAAAGCTCAGCCCTGACCACACATGAGAAAGCTCAGCCCTGACCACACATGAGAAAGCTCAGCCTTGACCTGGTGACCACACATGAGAAAGCTCAGCCTTGACCTGGTGACCCCACATGAGAAAGCTCAGCCTTGACCTGGTGACCACACATGAGAAAGCTCAGCCCTGACCTGGTGACCCCACATGACACGCTGAACCCTCACAGTGACCCCACAACATGAGAAGCTCACTCTGACAGGGCCCCGATAACAGGCTGAGCCCCAGATGTATTATATAGCCTCTACACAGCCAGTCAGGAGAGCAGCCATTTTGGTTGTCACTTTCCTGGACACAGGATGACTGGGGGTTCCATATTTTGGGGTCACATGATAGTGGTGCGGTCCGCCGTTGCTCTTCGCTGTGATGGGTCTGAATTAGGGATGGTCCGAACAGAGTTCGGTTCAGGTTCGTACGAACCCGAACCCTCGGTAATGATTCCCGCTGTCTGCCCGCTCCGTGCAGCGGGCGGATCCAGCAGGAGGACCATAGCCATAGGCTGTATCCCAGTTTTCCAGGCGGTCCTCCCGCTGGATCCCCCCGTTGCACGGAGCGGGCAGACAGCGGGAATCCGATGCTGAGCGTTCGGTTTCATCCGAACCCGAACCTTGGCGGGTTCGGACCATCCCTAGTCTGAATGACATTTGTCCCAGATGACGGTAAATCTCGCCTTGGAATCGGCACGCGGCTATTTTTACTCTACGATTATAAATTACTGACAGCGTCGCCGGAGAATGTTATTGTGTGTTCAGCAGCGGACGGTGAGATTTATACAGGAGACGCACAACGGCCTCTCCGGTGATACAGACCGCCACACAGAACAGAGACCGCCACACAGAGCGCCACACAGAACAGAGACCGCCACACAGAGCGCCACACAGAACAGAGACCGCCACACAGAGCGCTACACAGAACAGAGACCGCCACACAGAGCGCCACACAGAACAGAGACCGCCACACAGAGCGCCACACAGAACAGAGACCGCCACACAGAGCGCCACACAGAACAGAGACCGCCACAAAGAACCGACAGACGGGGACCGCCACACAGAACCGACAGCCGGAGACCGCCACACAGAAGACAGACCGCCACACAGAACCGACAGCCGGGGACCGCCACACAGAACAGAGAGCGCCACACAGAACCGACAGCCGGGGACCGCCACACAGAACCGACAGCCGGGGACCGCCACACAGAACCCACAGCCAGCGCCACACAGAACAGACAGAGAGCGCCACACAGAACCGACAGAGAGCGCCACACAGAACCCACAGCCAGCGCCACACAGAACAGACAGAGAGCGCCACACAGAACCGACAGAGAGCGCCACACAGAACCGACAGAGAGCGCCACACAGAACCGACAGAGAGCGCCACACAGAACCGACAGAGAGCGCCACACAGAACCGACAGAGAGCGCCACACAGAACCGACAGAGAGCGCCACACAGAACCGACAGAGCGCCACACAGAACCGACAGAGAGCGCCACACAGAACAGACAGAGAGCGCCACACAGAACAGACAGAGAGCGCCACACAGAACAGACAGAGAGCGCCACACAGAACAGACAGAGAGCGCCACACAGAACAGACAGAGACCGCCACACAGAACAAACAGACAGAGACCGCCACACAGAACAAACAGACAGAGACCGCCACACAGAACAGACAGCCGGAGACCGCCACACAGAACAGACAGAGAGCGCCACACAGAACAGACAGAGACCGCCACACAGAACAGACAGAGCGCCACACAGAACCGACAGAGAGCGCCACACAGAACAGACAGAGAGCGCCACACAGAACAGACAGAGAGCGCCACACAGAACAGACAGAGAGCGCCACACAGAACAGACAGAGAGCGCCACACAGAACAGACAGAGAGCGCCACACAGAACAGACAGAGAGCGCCACACAGAACAGACAGAGACCGCCACACAGAACAGACAGAGACCGCCACACAGAACAGACAGAGACCGCCACACAGAACAGACAGAGACCGCCACACAGAACAGACAGAGACCGCCACGGAGAACGCAGAGCGCCACACAGAACAGAGAGCGCCACACAGAACCAACAGCCGGGGACCGCCACACAGAACAGAGAGAGCCACACAGAACACAGAGACCGCCACACAGAACAGACAGAGACCGCCACACAGAACAGACAGAGACCGCCACACAGAACAGACAGAGACCGCCACACAGAACAGACAGAGACCGCCACACAGAACAGACAGAGACCGCCACACAGAACAGACAGAGACCGCCACACAGAACAGACAGAGACCGCCACACAGAACAGACAGAGACCGCCACACAGAACAGACAGAGACCGCCACACAGAACGCAGAGCGCCACACAGAACAGAGAGCGCCACACAGAACCAACAGCCGGGGACCGCCACACAGAACAGAGAGAGCCACAGAACAGACACCGCCACACAGAACCGAGAGATGGGGACCGCCACACAGAACAGAGAGCGCCACACAGAACACAGAGACAGCCACACAGAACACAGAGACAGCCACACAGAACACAGAGACAGCCACACAGAACACAGAGACAGCCACACAGAACACAGAGACAGCCACACAAAACACCACACAGAACACAGAGCGCCACACAGAACTGACAGCCGGGGAACGCCACACAGAACAGAGAGCGCCACACAGAACAGACAGCCGGGGACCGCCACACAGAACAGACAGAGAGCTCCACACAGAACAGACAGAGAGCGCCACACAGAACAGACAGAGAGCGCCACACAGAACAGAGACCGCCACACAGAACAGACAGAGACCGCCACACAGAACAGACAGCCGGAGACCGCCACACAGAACAGACAGAGAGCGCCACACAGAACAGACAGAGAGCGCCACACAGAACAGACAGAGAGCGCCACACAGAACAGACAGAGAGCGCCACACAGAACAGACAGAGAGCGCCACACAGAACAGACAGAGAGCGCCACACAGAACCGACAGAGAGCGCCACACAGAACCGACAGAGAGCGCCACACAGAACCGACAGAGAGCGCCACACAGAACAGAGACCGCCACACAGAACCGACAGAGACCGCCACACAGAACCGACAGAGAGCGCCACACAGAACAGACAGAGACCGCCACACAGAACAGAGACCGCCACACAGAACCCCCAGCTGGAGACCGCCACACTATTCTGCTGTTACATCATGTCTCATCCCCCAGAGCTGCACTCACTATTCTGCTGTTACATCATGTCTCATCCCCCAGAGCTGCACTCACTATTCTGCTGTTACATCAGGTCTCATCCCCCAGAGCTGCCCTCACTATTCTGCTGTTACATCATGTCTCATCCTCCAGAGCTGCACTCACTATTCTGCTCTTACAGTGTGTCTCATGCCCCAGAGCTGCACTCACTATTCTGCTATTACACCATGTCTCATCCTCCAGAGCTGCACTCACTATTCTGCTGTAGGATTACTCACAAGTGTGAGTACAGCTCTGGAAGACCTGATGCTGATGACTGGACACCTTCCTGAATGGTGCAGATGTGGAGAGCAGTAGAGGGGGATATATCAGGGAGGAGGGGACCACCAAATAACAGCACAGGGTGGATCCCTCCATTACTGCACACTATCATCTTCTCCTCCCTGGAACCAGTAATTTGAGGTTACCGGCCCTTTAAGTGGTGTCACTGCCTGGTAACAATGGCCGCTTCCTGACGCTCTACATAATACATGGGGCAGCCAGGACTTTCTTTAGGGTTTCGCTGCGTTTCTTAGCAACTGGAGGACACTTGGCCGGGATCCTGTGTACAGACTCTCTGCGGTGAAAGCCGCGCCAGGTGCCGCACTATCACCACCGCCGATGCCCAGCAGGAGGCGCCAGAGGTACCACAGCACCTCACCGTCACAGGGAACACTCTACACTGTGTCCCCTACTGTACACTCCCCGCCCCCGCTACACTTCCCGCCCCCGTCTCCGCTACACTCCCCGCCCCCGCTACACTCCCCGCCCCCGTCTTCGCTAGACTCTCCCGCCCCCGCTACACTCCCCGCCCCCGTCTCCGCTACACTCTCCCGCCCCTGCTACACTCCCCGCCCCCGTCTCCGCTACACTCCCCGCCCCCGCTACACTCTCCGCCCCCGCTACACTCTCCGCCCCCGCTACACTCCCCGGCCCCGTCTCCGCTACACTCTTCGCCAGTCTCCTCTACACTCTTCGCCCCCGCTACACTCTCCGCTACACTCCCCGCCCCCGTCTACGCTACACTCTCCGCCCCCGTCTACGCTACACTCCCCGCCCCCGCTACACTCTCCGCCCCCGCTACACTCTCCGCCCCCGCTACACTCCCCGGCCCCGTCTCCGCTACACTCTTCGCCAGTCTCCTCTACACTCTTCGCCCCCGCTACACTCTCCGCTACACTCCCCGCCCCCGTCTACGCTACACTCCCCGGCCCCGTCTACGCTACACTCTTCGCCAGTCTCCTATACACTCTTCGTTACACTCCCCGCCCCCGTCTCCGCTACACTCTCCGCCCCTGCTACACTCTCCGCCCCCGCTACACTCTCCGCCCCCGCTACACTCTCTGCCACACTCCCCGTCTCCGCTACACTCTCCCGCCCCCTACACTCCCCGCCCCCGTCTCCGCTACACTCCCCGCCCCCGCTACACTCCCCGCCCCCGCTACACTCCCCGCCCCCGCTACACTCCCCGCCCCAGCTACACTCCCCGCCCCAGTCTCCGCTACACTCCCCGCCCCAGTCTCCGCTACACTCCCCGCCCCAGTCTCCGCTACACTCCCCGCCCCAGTCTCCGCTACACTCCCCGCCCCAGTCTCCGCTACACTCCCCGCCCCAGTCTCCGCTACACTCCCCGCCCCAGTCTCCGCTACACTCCCCGCCCCAGTCTCCGCTACACTCCCCGCCCCAGTCTCCGCTACACTCCCCGCCCCCAGTCTCCGCTACACTCCCCGCCCCAGTCTCCGCTACACTCCCCGCCCCAGTCTCCGCTACACTCCCCGCCCCAGTCTCCGCTACACTCCCCGCCCCAGTCTCCGCTACACTCCCCGCCCCAGTCTCCGCTACACTCCCCGCCCCAGTCTCCGCTACACTCCCCGCCCCAGTCTCCGCTACACTCCCCGCCCCAGTCTCCGCTACACTCCCCGCCCCAGTCTCCGCCACACTCCCCGCCCCAGTCTCCGCCTAATAGTGCCAGGAAAATAGCCAGGACTGGACTCTGGACTGAAAAATTGTAACACACTAGTCCTGGCTACAGAATCACTCACACCAGGTGACCCCATCCCACACTGCCCCATCTCTCAGCCTCATCCGGGGATCACAGAGGAGGCCGCCGTCTCTCAGCCTCATCTGGTGATCACAGAGGAGGCCGGCGTCTCTCAGCCTCATCCGGGGATCACAGAGGAGGCCGCCGTCTCTCAGCCTCGTCCGATGATCACAGAGGAGGCCTCCGTCTCTCAGCCTCATACGGTGATCACAGAGGCCGCCGTCTCTCAGCCTCATATGGTGATCACAGAGGAGGCCGCTGTCTCTCAGCCTCACGTGGTGATCACAGAGGCTGCCGTCTCTCAGCCTCATCCGGTGATCACAGAGGAGGCCGCCGTCTCTCAGCCTCACGTGGTGATCACAGAGGAGGCCGCCGTCTCTCAGCCTCATGTGGTTCCCTCCTCTTCCTCGCTGCCGCTCAGGATTCATATTAAAGCCTCATAAATCGGGCAGTGATGAGCGTGCAGCGATGGCGGCCACTCACAGGATGGATGGCAGGTTTTTCCTCTATTTTCGGCGCGGTCGGTGACAGATGTCGCAGCTTCTGATCATTTTATTTCCTCGGTAATAATCGTTAAAGCTGCTGACCCCATAAGTGCCGCACCGCGCCCTTCAAATCAAACTTTATTATCCATTAGTGAGAACAGAGCGGTCAGCGGCGCCATCAGCATTCACGCTCATCTACACCTCGCCCGACGCCAGGAGCTCCGTATAAATGGCCGTCCATCATGGAAATGAGGCGAATAACACACTGACTGCTGTCACCGCTGCAGGGTCCTACAGCCCGTTACCTCAGACTCAGCCACCGCCACGCAGGGACAATCCTGCCACAACTACAGAGACCCCGGGAAAGCTGGGTGACAACCAACATGGCTGCCGTGACATCTCCACAAGGGTCACCCTGGACAAAGGTTATGCAGGAGTGTAGGAAAGCTGGGTGACAACCAACATGGCTGCTGTGACATCTCCACAAGGGTCACCCTGGGCAGAGGTTATGCAGGAAAGCTGGGTGACAACCAACATGGCTGCCGTGACATCTCCACAAGGGTCACCCTGGACAAAGGTTATGCAGGAGTGTAGGAAAGCTGGGTGACAACCAACATGGCTGCTGTGACATCTCCACAAGGGTCACCCTGGGCAGAGGTTATGCAGGAAAGCTGGGTGACAACCAACATGGCTGCCGTGACATCTCCACAAGGGTCACCCTAGACAAAGGTTATGCAGGAGTGTAGGAAAGCTGGGTGACAACCAACATGGCTGCTGTGACATCTCCACAAGGGTCACCCTGGGCAGAGGTTATGCAGGAATGTAGGAAAGCTGAGTGAGGATATCACAGCTCTGTGTCTGCCCCGTACACACAGCATGGCCCCCGAGGGCCGCACCCCCCCCCCAGTGCAGCTACAGCAGAGCTACATTCCTGCCAGGTCACCAATCATTAACCCTTCCCGCCCTCCTGCCGCTGTGTGCACAAGAGGAGTGTCGGCTGATAGGAGTCCACGGCTATCGCCATGGCGCCCAATCCCCCAAACACAACACGGCGAGGAGGGAGGAAACACAAACACACCGGCTGCGCCAAATGTAACAGTCCTCACTGTGCGGCCGATCTGCCAAGTAACGTCAGTGCGGGTATACACGTCCACCTGGCCACGTAACGTCAGTGCGGGTATACACGTCCACCTGGCCACGTAACGTCAGTGCGGGTATACACGTCCATGTAACGTCAGTGCGGGTATACACGTCCACCTGGCCACGTAACGTCAGTGCGGGTATACACGTCCACCTGGCCACGTAACGTCAGTGCGGGTATACACGTCCACCTGGCCACAGAACGTCAGTGCGGGTATACACGTCCACCTGGCCAGGTAACGTCAGTGCGGGTATACACGTCCACCTGGCCACGTAACGTCAGTGCAGGTATACACGTCCACCTGGCCACGTAACGTCAGTGCGGGTATACACGTCCACCTGGCCACAGAACGTCAGTGCGGGTATACACGTCCACCTGGCCACAGAACGTCAGTGCGGGTATACACGTCCACCTGGCCACAGAACGTCAGTGCGGGTATACACGTCCATGTAACGTCAGTGCGGGTATACACGGCCATGTAACGTCAGTGCGGGTATACACGTCCACCCGGCCATGTAACGTCAGTGCGGGTATACACGTCCACCGACCAGAGGCATACTGTCAGCACGCCTCACACACCACCAGACATGATACAATAGTGCGGTACGGCCATCATGATGACCTTCAGTCAACATCCAGCTGACCCCTCCCCACTAAGACAATGCAGACCAATATGTAGGGGTCATCGCCATGACGACCAGGATGAGACCCTGTACCGCTGGATTTATAGCCCCCATGGCTTCATGTGTGAATGGCCCCCTCAGCAGGGACGTTGGGGCCGGTCTCTCATCCTCCATCCTTTACTGTTTCTATTACTGCACTCCACACCGTGACCAACGTCATGTGACCACAGACGCCATGACACCAGAGTGACCTGAGGAAAATCAGGACAAGGACAACCACCACGTGTTATTCCAGGAAATCAGACCTCAGAGCAGCGCGGTGGCGACAGCAGTACATTCACCAATAGAGGGATAGACAGGGGGCGCCATATTGTGGACCAAACCAGCCAGCCATGTCATTCTGTAGCAGAAGATGGCGCCACCATCATGAGAGGAGCGCTCACCAGGCCAGGTGCAGTAAGTGTGGAATCAGCCAATCGGGTGAGACTGATGAGCCCTGCCCACCTCTAGCCATGTGACGTGTGCAGAACTTGTCATGTGATGTGTGTAGGTTATATAGGGCACATGGTGACCAGCAGAGTCACGTGACGTGTCATGTGATGTGTGTAGGTAATATATCATGGATGCAGCAGACACGTAGCGCCTGGTGCTGGTGAGCCGCGTCTATAGGGGGGGGAGGGGTGCACTTACTCTATGAAGTAGCTGGCGCCCTCATCAGTGAATCCTTCCTCCCAGCCGCACGGCAGATCTGTAACGAGAAGAAGAAGTGAGCTAGGGAGAAGGGACGTAACCCCAACAACCTCACAGGACTACAGACTTTGCCCGCCCCCCCCCCCCCCCCCCCCCCCTTCCAGACATGGAGGCATCCACCAAGCTGAGGCAGCTGCTCTGGGTTACACAGCTGTATACGGAGAAGCACATGGCTGCCATACGCTGACGCTGCTCTGAGTTACACAGCTTTATATGGCAGAGGACAAGGCTGCCACGCGCTGAGGCTGCTCTGAGTTACACAGCTTTATATGGCAGAGGACAAGGCTGCCACGCGCTGACGCTGCTCTGAGCTACACAGCTGTATATGGCAGAGGACAAGGCTGCCACGCGCTGACGCTGCTCTGAGTTACACAGCTTTATATGGCAGAGGACAAGGCTGCCACGCGCTGACGCTGCTCTGAGTTACACAGCTGTATATGGCAGAGGACAAGGCTGCCACGCGCTGAGGCTGCTCTGAGTTACACAGCTGTATATGGCAGAGGACAAGGCTGCCACGCGCTGAGGCTGCTCTGAGTTACACAGCTGTATATGGCAGAGGACAAGGCTGCCACGCGCTGACGCTGCTCTGAGTTACACAGCTGTATATGGCAGAGGACAAGGCTGCCACGCGCTGACGCTGCTCTGAGTTACACAGCTGTATATGGCAGAGGACAAGGCTGCCACGCGCTGACGCTGCTCTGAGCTACACAGCTGTATATGGCAGAGGACAAGGCTGCCACGCGCTGACGCTGCTCTGAGTTACACAGCTGTATATGGCAGAGGACAAGGCTGCCACGCGCTGAGGCTGCTCTGAGTTACACAGCTGTATACGGCAGAGGACAAGGCTGCCACGCGCTGACGCTGCTCTGAGTTACACAGCTGTATATGGCAGAGGACAAGGCTGCCACGCGCTGACGCTGCTCTGAGTTACACAGCTGTATATGGCAGAGGACAAGGCTGCCACGCGCTGACGCTGCTCTGAGTTACACAGCTGTATATGGCAGAGGACAAGGCTGCCACGCGCTGAGGCTGCTCTGAGTTACACAGCTGTATATGGCAGAGGACAAGGCTGCCACGCGCTGAGGCTGCTCTGAGTTACACAGCTGTATATGGCAGAGGACAAGGCTGCCACGCGCTGAGGCTGCTCTGAGTTACACAGCTGTATATGGCAGAGGACAAGGCTGCCACGCGCTGACGCTGCTCTGAGTTACACAGCTGTATATGGCAGAGGACAAGGCTGCCACGCGCTGACGCTGCTCTGAGTTACACAGCTGTATATGGCAGAGGACAAGGCTGCCACGCGCTGACGCTGCTCTGAGTTACACAGCTGTATATGGCAGAGGACAAGGCTGCCACGCGCTGACGCTGCTCTGAGTTACACAGCTGTATATGGCAGAGGACAAGGCTGCCACGCGCTGACGCTGCTCTGAGTTACACAGCTGTATATGGCAGAGGACAAGGCTGCCACGCGCTGACGCTGCTCTGAGTTACACAGCTGTATATGGCAGAGGACAAGGCTGCCACGCGCTGACGCTGCTCTGAGTTACACAGCTGTATATGGCAGAGGACAAGGCTGCCACGCGCTGAGGCTGCTCTGTGTAAGGGTGGGTACATACTGAGGAATTCTTGCAGGTAATATCCGCGGAATTCCGCTGTCTGTCCGCACGCCTTTCCGCTGGCTCCATAGACACCATTTGATGGGCCGACCTATTCCGCTATCCGCCGGCCCATAGAATGGTGTCTATGGAGCCGGCTGAAAGGCACGCGGACAGACAGCGGAATTCCACGGATATTATCCGCAAGAATTCCTCAGTATGTACCCACCCTTACACAGCTGAGTCTTCAGGCATGAAGTCAGAACATAACGATCCACACAATGACATCCGCCATCGCTAAGGCCTGGTTCACACTCTGGCTTTGCTGTCCATTTAACCTGTTAGTTTAAAGGGGTACTTTAGCGGAAAGCTTTGTCCCAGTAACTAAAACACATTACAAAGTTATATACCTATAATATGCCTCAATCACCTATCTGCCCCCTTCCTATCTTTTGCCCCCTCTATCCCCCACCAGGAAGTGAATTAAACTCATTCTTACCTAATGACTGTTGACCCCAGGCTGCTCTGTGGCAGCCATTTTGTGACAATGACATCATCAAGAGGGAGGCGGGTCTAAGCTCTGTTAAGCCAGCCTCCCTTTCTCACATTACTCAGGTTGCTCAGCTCTGATTGGCTGAACAAGATGTAAGCCATCTAACAGTTTTACAGAGTCAGTTAGACATCACAGGAGACAAAGTGCATCATGGGAAAGCCCAAACCAGGAAGTAAAGAAAAAATAAAGACACCAACTAGAGGTTTAGGGACCTGCAAAAAGTGGAAAATTCTTATGGAGACAAACACCGGAGAGAAGGTAAGCGGATAAACTATGTTAATGATTGATTTCTTTTAATCAGTGCCAGAGTATCCTTTAAGGAAGAAAGAACGGAGAGTAATAGCGGACAGTAATAACGGTTGGTGTTGTACGCTATACTGCAGAACACTTTTCTTAGAAATAAAACCGATCTGTTTTCTTGCCATCCACAAAAACATGTCTGACCACTTTATTTCTGTATGTTAAAGGGGTTATCCAGCGCTACAAAAACATAGGAACTATTTCCCCTCTCTTGTCTCCAGATTGGGTGGGAATTGGAACTCCGTTCCATTGAAGTAAATGGAGCTTAAAGGGGTTGTCCAGCAAAAAAAAAAAAATTTCTTTCAAATCAACTAGTGTCAGAAAGTTATATAGATTTGTAATTTACTTCTATTTAAAAATCTCAAGTTTTCCCATAGTTATAAGCTACTATCTATCCTGCAGGAAGTGTTTATTTACATTCAGAAACAGTGCTCTCTGCTGACATCTCTGGCCGAGTCAGGAACTGTCCAGAGCAGCAGCAAATCCCCGTGGAAAACCTCTCCTGCTCTGGACAGTTCCTGACTCGGCCAGAGATGTCAGCAGAGAGCTCTGTTTCTGAATGTAAATAAACACTTCCTGCAGGATACATAGAAGCTTATAAGTATAGGAAGACTTGCGATACCTGTACAGTATTACTAGTATCAGACATTCCCCTCCCTCCTCACCTGTACAGTATTACTAGTATCAGACATTCCCCTCCTCACCTGTACAGTATTACTAGTATCAGACATTCCCCTCCTCACCTGTACAGTATTACTAATATCAGACATTCCCCTCCTCACCTGTACAGTATTACTAGTATCAGACATTCCCCTCCCTCCTCACCTGTACAGTATTACTAGTATCAGACATTCCCCTCCCTCCTCACCTGTACAGTATTACTAGTATCAGACATTCCCCTCCCTCCTCACCTGTACAGTATTACTAGTATCAGACATTCCCCTCCCTCCTCACCTGTACAGTATTACTAGTATCAGACATTCCCCTCCTCACCTGTACAGTATTACTAGTATCAGACATTCCCCTCCTCACCTGTACAGTATTACTAGTATCAGACATTCCCCTCCTCACCTGTACAGTATTACTAGTATCAGACATCCCCCTCCTCACCTGTACAGTATTACTAATATCAGACATTCCCCTCCTCACCTGTACAGTATTACTAGTATCAGACATTCCCCTCCTCACCTGTACAGTATTACTAGTATCAGACATTCCCCTCCTCACCTGTACAGTATTACTAGTATCAGACATTCCCCTCCTCACCTGTACAGTATTACTAGTATCAGACATTCCCCTCCTCACCTGTACAGTATTACTAATAACAGACATTCCCCTCCTCACCTGTACAGTATTACTAGTATCAGACATTCCCCTCCCTCCTCACCTGTACAGTATTACTAGTATCAGACATTCCCCTCCCTCCTCACCTGTACAGTATTACTAGTATCAGACATTCCCCTCCCTCCTCACCTGTACAGTATTACTAGTATCAGACATTCCCCTCCCTCCTCACCTGTACAGTATTACTAGTATCAGACATCCCCCTCCTCACCTGTACAGTATTACTAATATCAGACATTCCCCTCCTCACCTGTACAGTATTACTAGTATCAGACATCCCCCTCCTCACCTGTACAGTATTACTAATATCAGACATTCCCCTCCTCACCTGTACAGTATTACTAGTATCAGACATTCCCCTCCTCACCTGTACAGTATTACTAGTATCAGACATTCCCCTCCTCACCTGTACAGTATTACTAGTATCAGACATTCCCCTCCTCACCTGTACAGTATTACTAATATCAGACATTCCCCTCCTCACCTGTACAGTATTACTAGTATCAGACATTCCCCTCCCTCCTCACCTGTACAGTATTACTAGTATCAGACATTCCCCTCCCTCCTCACCTGTACAGTATTACTAGTATCAGACATTCCCCTCCTCACCTGTACAGTATTACTAGTATCAGACATTCCCCTCCTCACCTGTACAGTATTACTAGTATCAGACATTCCCCTCCTCACCTGTACAGTATTACTAGTATCAGACATTCCCCTCCTCACCTGTACAGTATTACTAGTATCAGACATTCCCCTCCCTCCTCACCTGTACAGTATTACTAGTATCAGACATTCCCCTCCCTCCTCACCTGTACAGTATTACTAGTATCAGACATTCCCCTCCCTCCTCACCTGTACAGTATTACTAGTATCAGACATTCCCCTCCCTCCTCACCTGTACAGTATTACTAGTATCAGACATTCCCCTCCTCACCTGTACAGTATTACTAGTATCAGACATTCCCCTCCTCACCTGTACAGTATTACTAGTATCAGACATTCCCCTCCTCACCTGTACAGTATTACTAGTATCAGACATCCCCCTCCTCACCTGTACAGTATTACTAGTATCAGACATTCCCCTCCTCCCTCACCTGTACAGTATTACTAGTATCAGACATTCCCCTCCTCACCTGTACAGTATTACTAGTATCAGACATTCCCCTCCTCACCTGTACAGTATTACTAATATCAGACATTCCCCTCCTCACCTGTACAGTATTACTAGTATCAGACATCCCCCTCCTCACCTGTACAGTATTACTAGTATCAGACATTCCCCTCCCTCCTCACCTGTACAGTATTACTAGTATCAGACATTCCCCTCCCTCCTCACCTGTACAGTATTACTAGTATCAGACATTCCCCTCCCTCCTCACCTGTACAGTATTACTAGTATCAGACATTCCCCTCCCTCCTCACCTGTACAGTATTACTAGTATCAGACATTCCCCTCCCTCCTCACCTGTACAGTATTACTAGTATCAGACATTCCCCTCCTCACCTGTACAGTATTACTAGTATCAGACATTCCCCTCCTCACCTGTACAGTATTACTAGTATCAGACATTCCCCTCCTCACCTGTACAGTATTACTAGTATCAGACATTACCAGGTGACAGGTGAGGCTGGGGGGGGGGTGAGAGTGGTGATCAAACAGGACATTAGGGGTAGTAGCAATACTATACAGGTGAAGGAAAGGTGGGGGGTAGTAGTGATACTATACAGGTGGGGGCAGTAGTAGTAGTAGTGATACTATACAGGTGGGGGCAGTAGTAGTAGTAGTGATACTATACAGGTGGGGGCAGTAGTAGTAGTGATACTATACAGGTGGGGGCAGTAGTAGTAGTAGTGATACTATACAGGTGGGGGCAGTAGTAGTAGTGATACTATACAGGTAGGGGCAGTAGTAGTGATACTATACAGGTGGGGGCAGTAGTAGTAGTGATACTATACAGGTGGGGGCAGTATTAGTAATAGTAGTGATACTATACAGGTGGGGGCAGTAGTAGTAGTAGTGATACTATACAGGTGGGGGTAGTAGTAGTAGTAGTGATACTATACAGGTGGGGGTAGTAGTAGTAGTGATACTATACAGGTGGGGGCAGTAGTAGTAGTAGTGATACTATACAGGTGAAGGCAGTAGTAGTAGTGATACTATACAGGTGGGGGCAGTAGTAGTAGTAGTAGTGATACTATACAGGTGGGGTAGTAGTAGTAGTGATACTATACAGGTGGTGGCAGTAGTAGTGATACTATACAGGTGGGGGCAGTAGTAGTAGTAGTAGTGATACTATACAGGTGGGGGTAGTAGTAGTAGTGATACTATACAGGTGGGGGCAGTTAGTAGTAGTAGTGATACATACAGGTGGGGGCAGGTAGTAGTAGTAGTGATAATATACAGGTGGGGGAGCAGTAGTAGTAGTGATACTATACAGGGTGGGGGCAGTAGTAGTAGTAATATCTATACAGGTTGGGGGAGTAAGTAGTAGTAGTGATACTTACAGGTGGGTGCAGTAGTAGTAGTATTGATACTATACAGGTGGGGGCCAGTAGTAGTAGTAGTGATACTATACAGGTGGGGGGCAGTAGTAGTAGTAGTGATACTATACAGGTGGGGGCAGTCTACTGTGATACTCTACAGTTGGGGGCGCAGTAGTAGGATTAGTGATACTATACAGGTGGGGCAGTTATAGTAGTATAGTGATTACTATACAGGTGGGCGGCAGTAGTAGTAGTAGTGGATACTCTACAGGTGGGGGCAGTAGTTAGTGATATATACAGGTGGGGGCAGTAGTAGTAGTAGTGATACTCTACAGGTGGGGGCAGTAGTAGTAGTAGTGATACTATACTAGTGGGGGCAGCATGAGTGATACTATACCAGGTGGGGGCAGTACCCCAGTAGTAGTGATTATTATACAGGTGGGGGCAGTAGTAGTAGTAGTGATACTATACAGGTGGGGGCAGTAGTAGTAGTAGTGATACTATACAGGTGGGGGCAGTAGTAGTAGTAGTGATACTATACAGGTGGGGGCAGTAGTAGTAGTAGTGATACTATACAGGTGGGGGCAGCAGTAGTAGTAGTGATACTATACAGGTGGGGGCAGTAGTAGTAGTAATGATACTATACAGGTGGGGGCAGTAGTAGTAGTGATACTATACAGGTGGGGGCAGTAGTAGTAGTAGTGATACTATACAGGTGGGGGCAGTAGTAGTAGTAGTGATACTATACAGGTGGGGGCAGTAGTAGTAGTAGTGATACTATACAGGTGGGGGCAGTAGTACTAGTGATACTATACAGGTGGGGGCAGCAGTAGTAGTAGTAGTGATACTATACAGGTGGGGGCAGTAGTAGTAGTAGTGATACTATACAGGTGGGGGCAGTAGTAGTAGTAGTGATACTATACAGGTGGGGGCAGTAGTAGTGATATTATACAGGTGGGGGCAGTAGTAGTAGTAGTGATACTATACAGGTGGGGGCAGTAGTAGTAGTAGTGATACTATACAGGTGGGGGCAGTAGTAGTGATACTATACAGGTGGGGGCAGTAGTAGTGATATTATACAGGTGGGGGCAGTAGTAGTAGTAGTGATACTATACAGGTGGGGGCAGTAGTAGTAGTAGTAGTGATACTATACAGGTGGGGGCAGTAGTAGTGATACTATACAGGTGGGGGCAGTAGTAGTAGTAGTAGTGATACTATACAGGTGGGGGCAGTAGTAGTAGTGATACTATACAGGTGGGGGCAGCAGTAGTAGTGATACTATACAGGTGGGGGCAGTAGTAGTAGTAGTGATACTATACAGGTGGGGGCAGTAGTAGTAGTAGTGATACTATACAGGTGGGGGCAGTAGTAGTAGTAGTAGTAGTGATACTATACAGGTGGGGGCAGTAGTAGTAGTAGTGATACTATACAGGTGGGGGCAGTAGTAGTAGTGATACTATACAGGTGGGGGCAGTAGTAGTAGTGATACTATACAGGTGGGGGTAGTAGTAGTAGTGATACTATACAGGTGGGGGCAGTAGTAGTAGTGATACTATACAGGTGGGGGCAGTAGTAGTAGTAGTGATACTATACAGGTGGGGGCAGTAGTAGTAGTAGTGATACTATACAGGTGGGGGCAGTAGTAGTAGTGATACTATACAGGTGGGGGCAGTAGTAGTGATACTATACAGGTGGGGGCAGTAGTAGTAGTAGTGATACTATACAGGTGGGGGCAGTAGTAGTAGTAGTGATACTATACAGGTGGGGGCAGTAGTAGTAGTGATACTATACAGGTGGGGGCAGTAGTAGTAGTAGTGATACTATACAGGTGGGGGCAGTAGTAGTAGTAGTGATACTATACAGGTGGGGGCAGTAGCAGTAGTAGTGATACTATACAGGTGGGGGCAGTAGTAGTAGTGATACTATACAGGTGGGGGCAGTAGTAGTAGTGATACTATACAGGTGGGGGCAGTAGCAGTAGTAGTGATACTATACAGGTGGGGGCAGTAGTAGTAGTGATACTATACAGGTGGGGGCAGTAGTAGTAGTAGTGATACTATACAGGTGGGGGCAGTAGTAGTAGTAGTAGTAGTGATACTATACAGGTGGGGGCAGTAGTAGTAGTGATACTATACAGGTGGGGGTAGTAGTAGTAGTAGTGATACTATACAGGTGGGGGCAGTAGTAGTAGTGATACTATACAGGTGGGGGCAGTAGTAGTAGTGATACTATACAGGTGGGGGCAGTAGCAGTAGTAGTGATACTATACAGGTGGGGGCAGTAGTAGTAGTGATACTATACAGGTGGGGGCAGTAGTAGTAGTAGTAGTAGTGATACTATACAGGTGGGGGTGGTAGTAGTAGTAGTAGTGATACTATACAGGTGGGGGCAGTAGTAGTAGTAGTAGTGATACTATACAGGTGGGGGTAGTAGTAGTAGTAGTGATACTATACAGGTGGGGGCAGTAGTAGTAGTAGTGATACTATACAGGTGGGGGCAGTAGTAGTAGTGATACTATACAGGTGGGGGCAGTAGCAGTAGTGATACTATACAGGTGGGGGCAGTAGTAGTAGTAGTAGTGATACTATACAGGTGGGGGCAGTAGTAGTAGTGATACTATACAGGTGGGGGCAGTAGTAGTAGTAGTAGTGATACTATACAGGTGGGGGCAGTAGTAGTAGTGATACTATACAGGTGGGGGCAGTAGTAGTAGTGATACTATACAGGTGGGGGCAGTAGTAGTAGTAGTGATACTATACAGGTGGGGGCAGTAGTAGTGATACTATACAGGTGGGGTAGTAGTAGTAGTAGTGATACTATACAGGTGGGGGCAGTAGTAGTAGTGATACTATACAGGTGGGGGCAGTAGTAGTAGTAGTGATACTATACAGGTGGGGGTAGTAGTAGTAGTAGTAATACTATACAGGTGGGGGCAGTAGTAGTAGTAGTGATACTATACAGGTGGGGGCAGTAGTAGTAGTAGTGATACTATACAGGTGGGGGCAGTAGTAGTAGTAGTAGTGATACTATACAGGTGGGGGCAGTAGTAGTAGTGATACTATACAGGTGGGGGTAGTAGTAGTAGTAGTGATACTATACAGGTGGGGGCAGTAGTAGTAGTGATACTATACAGGTGGGGGCAGTAGTAGTAGTGATACTATACAGGTGGGGGTAGTAGTAGTAGTAGTGATACTATACAGGTGGGGGCAGTAGTAGTAGTAGTGATACTATACAGGTGGGGGCAGTAGTAGTGATACTATACAGGTGGGGGCAGTAGTAGTAGTAGTAGTGATACTATACAGGTGGGGGCAGTAGTAGTAGTAGTGATACTATACAGGTGGGGGGCAGTAGTAGTAGTAGTGATACTATACAGGTGGGGGCAGTAGTAGTAGTAGTAGTGATACTATACAGGTGGGGGCAGTAGTAGTAGTAGTGATACTATACAGGTGGGGGCAGCAGTAGTAGTAGTGATACTATACAGGTGGGGCAGTAGTAGTAGTAGTGATACTATACAGGTAGGGGGCAGTATGTAGTAGTAGTGATACTATACAGGTGGGGGCAGTAGTAGTAGTAGTGATACTATACAGGTGGGGGCAGTAGTAGTGATACTATACAGGTGGGGGCAGTAGTAGTAGTAGTGATACTTTACAGGTGGGGGCAGCAGTAGTAGTAGTGATACTATACAGGTGGGGGCAGTAGTAGTAGTGATACTATACAGGTGGGGGCAGTAGTAGTAGTAGTAGTGATACTATACAGGTGGGGGCAGTAGTAGTAGTAGTAGTAGTGATACTATACAGGTGGGGGCAGTAGTAGTAGTAGTAGTAGTGATACTATACAGGTGGGGGGCAGTTAGTAGTAGTAGTAGTGATACTATACAGGTGGGGGTAGTAGTAGTAGTAGTAGTAGTGATACCTATACAGGTGGGGGCAGTAGTAGTAGTAGTAGTAGTGATACTATACAGGTGGGGGCAGTAGTAGTAGTAGTGATACTATACAGGTGGGGGTGGTAGTAGTAGTAGTGATACTATACAGGTGGGGGTAGTAGTAGTAGTAGTGATACTATACAGGTGGGGGTAGGGGTAGTAGTAGTAGTAGTAGTGATACTATACAGGTGGGGGTGGTAGTAGTAGTAGTAGTGATACTATACAGGTGGGGGCAGTAGTAGTAGTAGTGATACTATACAGGTGGGGGTAGTAGTAGTAGTAGTGATACTATACAGGTGGGGGCAGTAGTAGTAGTAGTGATACTATACAGGTGGGGGCAGTAGTAGTAGTGATACTATACAGGTGGGGGTAGTAGTAGTAGTAGTGATACTATACAGGTGGGGGTAGGGGTAGTAGTAGTAGTGATACTATACAGGTGGGGGTGGTAGTAGTAATAGTAGTGATACTATACAGGTGGGGGCAGTAGTAGTAGTAGTGATACTATACAGGTGGGGGTAGTAGTAGTAGTAGTGATACTATACAGGTGGGGGCAGTAGTAGTGATACTATACAGGTGGGGGCAGTAGTAGTAGTGATACTATACAGGTGGGGGCAGTAGCAGTAGTGATACTATACAGGTGGGGGCAGTAGTAGTAGTGATACTATACAGGTGGGGGCAGTAGTAGTAGTGATACTATACAGGTGGGGGCAGTAGTAGTAGTAGTAGTGATACTATACAGGTGGGGGCAGTAGTAGTAGTGATACTATACAGGTGGGGGCAGTAGTAGTAGTAGTGATACTATACAGGTGGGGGCAGTAGTAGTAGTAGTGATACTATACAGGTGGGGGCAGTAGTAGTAGTAGTGATACTATACAGGTGGGGGCAGTAGTAGTGATACTATACAGGTGGGGGCAGTAGTAGTGATACTATACAGGTGGGGGTAGTAGTAGTAGTAGTGATACTATACAGGTGGGGGTAGTAGTAGTAGTAGTGATACTATACAGGTGGGGGTAGTAGTAGTAGTAGTGATACTATACAGGTGGGGGCAGTAGTAGTAGTAGTGATACTATACAGGTGGGGGCAGTAGTAGTAGTAGTGATACTATACAGGTGGGGGCAGTAGTAGTAGTAGTGATACTATACAGGTGGGGGTAGTAGTAGTGATACTATACAGGTGGGGGCAGTAGTAGTAGTAGTGATACTATACAGGTGGGGGCAGTAGTAGTAGTAGTGATACTATACAGGTGGGGGCAGTAGTAGTGATACTATACAGGTGGGGGCAGTAGTAGTAGTAGTAGTGATACTATACAGGTGGGGGCAGCAGTAGTAGTAGTGATACTATACAGGTGGGGGCAGTAGTAGTAGTAGTAATACTATACAGGTGGGGGCAGTAGTAGTAGTAGTGATACTATACAGGTGGGGGCAGTAGTAGTGATACTATACAGGTGGGGGCAGTAGTAGTAGTAGTAGTGATACTATACAGGTGGGGGCAGTAGTAGTAGTGATACTATACAGGTGGGGGTAGTAGTAGTAGTAGTGATACTATACAGGTGGGGGTAGTAGTAGTAGTAGTGATACTATACAGGTGGGGGCAGTAGTAGTAGTAGTGATACTATACAGGTGGGGGCAGTAGTAGTGATACTATACAGGTGGGGGCAGTAGTAGTAGTAGTAGTGATACTATACAGGTGGGGGCAGTAGTAGTAGTAGTGTTACTATACAGGTGGGGGTAGTAGTAGTAGTAGTGATACTATACAGGTGGGGGCAGTAGTAGTAGTAGTAGTGATACTATACAGGTGGGGGCAGTAGTAGTAGTAGTGATACTATACAGGTGGGGGCAGCAGTAGTAGTAGTGATACTATACAGGTGGGGGCAGTAGTAGTAGTAGTGATACTATACAGGTGGGGGCAGTAGTAGTAGTAGTGATACTATACAGGTGGGGGCAGTAGTAGTAGTAGTGATACTATACAGGTGGGGGCAGTAGTAGTGATACTATACAGGTGGGGGCAGTAGTAGTAGTAGTGATACTATACAGGTGGGGGCAGTAGTAGTAGTAGTGATACTATACAGGTGGGGGCAGTAGTAGTAGTGATACTATACAGGTGGGGGCAGTAGTAGTAGTAGTAGTGATACTATACAGGTGGGGGCAGTAGTAGTAGTAGTAGTAGTGATACTATACAGGTGGGGGCAGTAGTAGTAGTAGTAGTGATACTATACAGGTGGGGGCAGTAGTAGTAGTAGTAGTGATACTATACAGGTGGGGGTAGTAGTAGTAGTAGTAGTAGTGATACTATACAGGTGGGGGCAGTAGTAGTAGTAGTAGTAGTGATACTATACAGGTGGGGGCAGTAGTAGTAGTAGTGATACTATACAGGTGGGGGTGGTAGTAGTAGTAGTGATACTATACAGGTGGGGGCAGTAGTAGTAGTAGTGATACTATACAGGTGGGGGTAGGGGTAGTAGTAGTAGTAGTAGTAGTGATACTATACAGGTGGGGGTGGTAGTAGTAGTAGTAGTGATACTATACAGGTGGGGGCAGTAGTAGTAGTAGTGATACTATACAGGTGGGGGTAGGGGTAGTAGTAGTAGTAGTAGTAGTGATACTATACAGGTGGGGGCAGTAGTAGTAGTGATACTATACAGGTGGGGGCAGTAGTAGTAGTAGTGATACTATACAGGTGGGGGCAGTAGTAGTAGTAGTGATACTATACAGGTGGGGGCAGTAGTAGTAGTAGTGATACTATACAGGTGGGGGCAGTAGTAGTAGTAGTGATACTATACAGGTGGGGGCAGTAGTAGTAGTAGTGATACTATACAGGTGGGGGCAGTAGTAGTAGTAGTAGTAGTGACATTGTACAGGTGAGCGGGGGTAGTAGTCATGACGTCACTCGCTGTAGTTCGGTACCTGAGCGGATCATGTGACCGGAGTTGACCGGTTCTCCGGTGCGGGGGTGCAGCCAGCTGGTGCTCCGGCTCCGGTCGCTGCGGGGATAGAGGAGACATGTTAGCCCCGGAGCCCCCGTCCCGGTCCCGGTCCCGTTCCCCCCGCCCCGTCCTCCCGTCTTACTCGATGAAGAAGACCCGTCCGTCCGCGCACACCCCGTACGACCAGTCCTCGGGTAAACTCTCCCGCCCGGCGCCCTCGTCCGCCATCTTCACCCCCCGCCCGGGTCCCGGAGGAGCGGCGCGTCCCCGAGCAGTGCGCGCCCCCGCCCCCTGAGGTAACAGTGTCACAAACTACAAGCACGTGACCGCCACCTGTGACTACAACTCCCAGCATCCCCCACTCCCTGAGGTAACAGTGTGAGGAGACCGGAGCACGTGACCGCCACCTGTGACTACAACTCCCAGCATCCCCCACTCCAGAGTGACCGTATCACTCAGGTAGGTTGGGTACACAGCTCACCTTACAGTATCTATAGCAGCTCAGTAGACAGTATCACATTTCACAGGCTTAGATACAGCGACTCAGTAGACAGTATCACATCTCATAGGCTTAGATACAGCGGCTCAGTAGACAGTATCACATCTCATAGGCTTAGATACAGCGGCTCAGTAGACAGTATCACATCTCATAGGCTTAGATACAGCGGCTCAGTAGACAGTATCACATCTCATAGGCTTAGATACAGCGGCTCAGTAGACAGTATCACATCTCATAGGCTTAGATACAGCGGCTCAGTAGACAGTATCACATCTCATAGGCTTAGATACAGCGGCTCAGTAGACAGTATCACATCTCATAGGCTTAGATACAGCGGCTCAGTAGACAGTATCACATCTCATAGGCTTAGATACAGCGGCTCAGTAGATAGTATCACATTTCACAGGCTTAGATACAGCGGCTCAGTAGACAGTATCACATGTCATAGGCTTAGATACAACGGCTCAGTAGACAGTATCACATCTCATAGGCTTAGATACAGCGGCTCAGTAGATAGTATCACATTTCACAGGCTTAGATACAGCGGCTCAGTAGACAGTATCACATGTCATAGGCTTAGATACAGCGGCTCAGTAGACAGTATCACATCTCATAGGCTTAGATACAGCGGCTCAGTAGACAGTATCACATCTCATAGGCTTAGATACAGCGGCTCAGTAGATAGTATCACATTTCACAGGCTTAGATACAGCGGCTCAGTAGACAGTATCACATGTCATAGGCTTAGATACAGCGGCTCAGTAGACAGTATCACATCTCATAGGCTTAGATACAGCAGCTCAGTAGACAGTATCACATCTCATAGGCTTAGATACAGCGACTCAGTAGACAGTATCACATCTCATAGGCTTAGATACAGCGGCTCAGTAGACAGTATCACATTTCACAGGCTTAGATACAGCGACTCAGTAGACAGTATCACATCTCATAGGCTTAGATACAGCTGCTCAGTAGACAGTATCACATCTCATAGGCTTAGATACAGCGGATCAGTAGACAGAATCACATCTCATAGGCTTAGATAGAGCGGCTCAGTAGACAGTATCACATCTCATAGGCTTAGATACAGCGGATCAGTAGACAGAATCACATCTCATAGGCTTAGATACAGCGGCTCAGTAGACAGTATCACATCTCATAGGCTTAGATACAGCGGATCAGTAGACAGAATCACATCTCATAGGCTTAGATACAGCGGCTCAGTAGACAGTATCACATGTCATAGGCTTAGATACAGCGGCTCAGTAGACAGTATCACATCTCATAGGCTTAGATACAGCGGCTCAGTAGACAGAATCACATCTCATAGGCTTAGATAGAGCGGCTCAGTAGATAGTATCACATTTCACAGGCTTAGATACAGCGGCTCAGTAGACAGTATCACATCTCATAGGCTTAGATACAGCGGCTCAGTAGACAGTATCACATCTCATAGGCTTAGATACAGCGGCTCAGTAGACAGTATCACATCTCATAGGCTTAGATACAGCGGCTCAGTAGACAGAATCACATCTCATAGGCTTAGATAGAGCGGCTCAGTAGATAGTATCACATTTCACAGGCTTAGATACAGCGGCTCAGTAGACAGTATCATATCTCATAGGCTTAGATACAGCGGCTCAGTAGACAGTATCACATCTCATAGGCTTAGATACAGCGGCTCAGTAGACAGTATCACATCTCATAGGCTTAGATACAGCGGATCAGTAGACAGTATCACATCTCATAGGCTTAGATACAGCGGCTCAGTAGCCCTTCCCTTATGTCTTAACCTGCAGGAATAGGGAGATTATATCTACCTGCAATGATAGGACAGATGGGAACAGCAATTAAATACTTAATTTCCCCGCCTATAAGACCCGGCCAACCCTGGGTACTTGTCTGTTCTCTCCTCCTGTAGGATGGGAGCAGGCTCAGGCCTATGTGTCTGTTCTCTCCTCCTGTAGGATGGGAGCAGGCTCAGGCCTATGTGTGTGTTCTCTCCTCCTGTAGGATGGGAGCAGGCTCAGGCCTATGTGTGTGTTCTCTCCTCCTGTAGGATGGGAGCAGGCTCAGGCCTATGTGTGTGTTCTCTCCTGTAGGATGGGAGCAGGCTCAGGCCTATGTGTGTGTTCTCTCCTGTAGGATGGGAGCAGGCTCAGGCCTATGTGTGTGTTCTCTCCTCCTGTAGGATGGGAGCAGGCTCAGGCCTATGTGTGTGTTCTCTCCTCCTGTATGATGGGAGCAGGCTCAGGCCTATGTGTGTGTTCTCTCCTCCTGTAGGATGGGAGCAGGCTCAGGCCTATGTGTGTGTTCTCTCCTCCTGTAGGATGGGACCAGGCTCAGGCCTATGTGTGTGTTCTCTCCTCCTGTAGGATGGCAGCAGGCTCAGGCCTATGTGTGTGTTCTCTCCTCCTGTAGGATGGGAGCAGGCTCAGGCTCAGGCCTATGTGTGTGTTCTCTCCTCCTGTAGGATGGGAGCAGGCTCAGGCCTATGTATGTGTTCTCTCCTCCTGTAGGATAGGAGCAGGCTCAGGCCTATGTGTGTGTTCTCTCCTCCTGTAGGATGGGAGCAGGCTCAGGCCTATGTGTGTGTTCTCTCCTCCTGTAGGATGGGCTCAGGCCTATGTGTGTGTTCTCTCCTCCTGTAGGATGGGACCAGGCTCAGGCCTATGTGTGTGTTCTCTCCTCCTGTAGGATGGGACCAGGCTCAGGCCTATGTGTGTGTTCTCTCCTCCTGTAGGATGGGCTCAGGCTCAGGCCTATGTGTGTGTTCTCTCCTCCTGTAGGATGGGAGCAGGCTCAGGCCTATGTGTGTGTTCTCTCCTCCTGTAGGATGGGAGCAGGCTCAGGCCTATGTGTGTGTTCTCTCCTCCTGTAGGATGGGCTCAGGCCTATGTGTGTGTTCTCTCCTCCTGTAGGATGGGAGCAGGCTCAGGCTCAGGCCTATGTGTGTGTTCTCTCCTCCTGCAGGATGGGAGCAGGCTCAGGCCTATGTGTGTGTTCTCTCCTCCTGTAGGATGGGAGCAGGCTCAGGCCTATGTGTGTGTTCTCTCCTCCTGTAGGATGGGAGCAGGCTCAGGCCTATGTCTGTGTTCTCTCCTCCTGTAGGATGGGAGCAGGCTCAGGCCTATGTGTGTTCTCTCCTCCTGTAGGATGGGAGCAGGCTCAGGCCTATGTGTGTGTTCTCTCCTGTAGGATGGGAGCAGGCTCAGGCCTATGTGTGTTCTCTCCTCCTGTAGGATGGGAGCAGGCTCAGGCCTATGTGTGTGTTCTCTCCTGTAGCATAGGAGCAGGCTCAGGCCTATGTGTGTGTTCTCTCCTCCTGTAGGATGGGAGCAGGCTCAGGCCTATGTGTGTGTTCTCTCCTCCTGTAGGATGGGAGCAGGCTCAGGCCTATGTGTGTGTGTTCTCTCCTCCTGTAGGATAGGAGCAGGCTCAGGCCTATGTGTGTGTTCTCTCCTCCTGTAGGATGGGAGCAGGCTCAGGCCTATGTGTGTGTTCTCTCCTCCTGTAGGATGGGAGCAGGCTCAGGCCTATGTGTGTGTTCTCTCCTGTAGGATGGGAGCAGGCTCAGGCCTATGTGTGTGCTCTCTCCTGTAGGATGGGAGCAGGCTCAGGCCTATGTGTGTTTTCTCTCCTCCTGTAGGATGGGAGCAGGCTCAGGCCTATGTGTGTGTTCTCTCCTCCTGTAGGATGGGAGCAGGCTCAGGCTCAGGCCTATGTGTGTGTTCTCTCCTCCTGTAGGATGGGACCAGGCTTAGGCCTATGTATGTGTTCTCTCCTGTAGGATGGGAGCAGGCTCAGGCCTATGTGTGTGTTCTCTCCTCCTGTAGGATGGGAGCAGGCTCAGGCCTATGTGTGTGTTCTCTCCTCCTGTAGGATGGGAGCAGGCTCAGGCCTATGTGTGTGTTCTCTCCTCCTGTAGGATGGGAGCAGGCTCAGGCCTATGTGTGTGTTCTCTCCTCCTGTAGAATAGGAGCAGGCTCAGGCCTATGTGTGTGTTCTCTCCTCCTGTATGATGGGAGCAGGCTCAGGCCTATGTGTGTGTGTGTGTTCTCTCTCCTGCTGTAGGATGGGAGCAGGCTCAGGCCTATGTGTGTGTTCTCTCCTGTAGGATGGGAGCAGGCTCAGGCCTATGTGTGTGTTCTCTCCTCCTGTAGGATAGGAGCAGGCTCAGGCCTATGTGTGTGTTCTCTCCTGTATGATGGGAGCAGGCTCAGGCCTATGTGTGTGTTCTCTCCCCCTGTAGGATGGGAGCAGGCTCAGGCCTATGTGTGTGTTCTCTCCCCCTGTAGGATAGGAGCAGGCTCAGGCCTATGTGTGTTCTCTCCTCCTGTATGATGGGAGCAGGCTCAGGCCTATGTGTGTGTTCTCTCCTGTAGGATGGGAGCAGGCTCAGGCCTATGTGTGTGTTCTCTCCTCCTGTAGGATGGGAGCAGGCTCAGGCCTATGTGTGTGTGTTCTCTCCTCCTGTAGGATGGGAGCAGGCTCAGGCCTATGTGTGTGTGTTCTCTCCTCCTGTAGGATGGGAGCAGGCTCAGGCCTATGTGTGTGTTCTCTCCTCCTGTAGGATAGGAGCAGGCTCAGGCCTATGTGTGTGTTCTCTCCTCCTGTAGGATGGGAGCAGGCTCAGGCTCAGGCCTATGTGTGTTCTCTCTCCTCCTGTAGGATGGGAGCAGGCTCAGGCCTATGTGTGTTCTCTCCTCCTGTAGGATGGGAGCAGGCTCAGGCCTATGTGTGTGTTCTCTCCTACTGTAGGATGGGAGCAGGCTCAGGCCTATGTGTGTGTTCTCTCCTCCTGTAGGATGGGAGCAGGCTCAGGCTCAGGCCTATGTGTGTCTTCTCTCCTCCTGTAGGATGGGAGCAGGCTCAGGCCTATGTGTGTGTTCTCTCCTCCTATAGGATGGGAGCAGGCTCAGGCCTATGTGTGTGTTCTCTCCTCCTATAGGATGGGAGCAGGCTCAGGCCTATGTGTGTGTTCTCTCCTGTAGGATGGGACCAGGCTCAGGCCTATGTGTGTGTGTGTTCTCTCCTGTAGGATAGGAGCAGGCTCAGGCCTATGTGTGTGTGTGTTCTCTCCTGTAGGATGGGAGCAGGCTCAGGCCTATGTGTGTGTGTGTTCTCTCCTGTAGGATGGGAGCAGGCTCAGGCCTATGTGTGTGTTCTCTCCTCCTGTAGGATAGAAGCAGGCTCAGGCCTATGTGTGTGTTCTCTCCTCCTGTAGGATGGGAGCAGGCTCAGGCCTATGTGTGTGTTCTCTCCTCCTGTAGGATGGGAGCAGGCTCAGGCTCAGGCCTATGTGTGTGTTCTCTCCTCCTGTAGGATGGGAGCAGGCTCAGGCTCAGGCATATGTGTGTGTTCTCTCCTCCTGAAGGATGAGAGCAGGCTCAGGCCTATGTGTGTGTTCTCTCCTGTAGGATGGGAGCAGGCTCAGGCCTATGTGTGTGTTCTCTCCTGCTGTAGGATGGGAGCAGGCTCAGGCCTATGTGTGTGTTCTCTCCTGTAGGATGGGAGCAGGCTCAGGCCTATGTGTGTGTTCTCTCCTCCTGTAGGATGGGAGCAGGCTCAGGCCTATGTGTGTGTTCTCTCCTCCTGTAGGATGGGACCAGGCTCAGGCCTATGTGTGTGTTCTCTCCTCCTGTAGGATGGGAGCAGGCTCAGGCCTATGTGTGTGTTCTCCTCCTCCTGTAGGATGGGAGCAGGCTCAGGCCTATGTGTTGTTCTCTCCTCCTGTAGGATGTGAGCAGGCTCAGGCCTATGTGTGTGTTCTCTCCTGTAGGATGGGAGCAGGCTCAGGCCTATGTGTGTGTTCTCTCCTCCTGTAGGATGGGAGCAGGCTCAGGCCTATGTGTGTGTTCTCTCCTCCTGTAGGATGGGAGCAGGCTCAGGCCTATGTGTGTGTTCTCTCCTCCTGTAGGATAGGAGCAGGCTCAGGCCTATGTGTGTGTTCTCTCCTCCTGTAGGATGTGAGCAGGCTCAGGCCTATGTGTGTGTTCTCTCCTGTAGGATGGGAGCAGGCTCAGGCCTATGTGTGTGTTCTCTCCTCCTGTAGGATGGGAGCAGGCTCAGGCCTATGTGTGTGTTCTCTCCTCCTGTAGGATGGGAGCAGGCTCAGGCCTATGTTGTGTGTTCTCTCCTCCTGTAGGATGGCAGCAGGCTCAGGCCTATGTATGTGTTCTCTCCTCCTGTAGGATGGAGCAGGCTCAGGCCTATGTGTGTGTTCTCTCCTCCTGTAGGATGGGAGCAGGCTCAGGCTCAGGCCTATGTGTGTGTTCTCTCCTCCTGTAGGATGGGACCAGGCTCAGGCCTATGTGTGTGTTCTCTCCTCCTGTAGGATGGGAGCAGGCTCAGGCCTGTGTGTGTGTTCTCTCCTCCTGTAGAATAGGAGCAGGCTCAGGCCTATGTGTGGGTTTCTCGTCCTCCTGTAGGATGGGAGTCAGGCTCAGGCCTATGTGTGTGTTCTCTCCTCCTGTAGGATGGGAGCAGGCTCAGGCCTATGTGTGTGTTCTCTCCTCCTGTAGGATGGGAGCAGGCTCAGGCTCAGGCTCAGGCCTATGTGTGGTGGTTCTCTCATCCTGTAGGATGGGAGCAGGCTCAGGCCTATGTGTGTGTTCTCTCCTCCTGTAGGATGGGAGCAGGCTCAGGCCTATGTGTGTGTTCTCTCCTCCTGTAGGATGGGAGCAGGCTCAGGCCTATGTGTGTGTTCTCTCCTCCTGTAGGATGGGACCAGGCTCAGGCCTATGTGTGTGTTCTCTCCTCCTGTAGGATGGGAGCAGGCTCAGGCCTATGTGTGTTCTCTCCTCCTGTAGGATGGGAGCAGGCTCAGGCCTATGTGTGTGTTCTCTCCTCCTGTAGGATGGGATCAGGCTCAGGCCTATGTGTGTGTTCTCTCCTCCTGTAGGATGGGAGCAGGCTCAGGCTCAGGCCTATGTGTGTTCTCTCCTCCTGTAGGATGGGAGCAGGCTCAGGCCTATGTGTGTGTTCTCTCCTCGTATAGGATGGGAGCAGACTCAAGCTTATGTGTGTTTTCTCTCCTCCTGTAGGATAGGAGCAGGCTCAGGCCTATGTGTGTGTTCTCTCCTCCTGCAGGATAGGAGCAGGCTCAGGCCTATGTGTGTGTGTTCTCTCCTCGTGTAGGATAGGAGCAGGCTCAGGCCTATGTGTTTTCTCTCCTGTAGGATGGGAGCAGGCTTAGGCTCAGGCCTATGTGTGTTCTCTCCTCCTGTAGGATAGGAGCAGGCTCAGGCCTATGTGTGTGTTCTCTCCTCCTGTAGGATGGGAGCAGGCTCAGGCCTATGTGTGTGTTCTCTCCTCCTGTAGAATAGGAGCAGGCTCAGGCCTATGTGTGTGTTCTCTCCTGTAGGATAGGAGCAGGCTCAGGCCTATGTGTGTGTTCTCTCCTCCTGTAGGATAGGAGCAGGCTCAGGCCTATGTGTGTGTTCTCTCCTCCTGTAGGATGTGAGCAGGCTCAGGCCTATGTGTGTGTTCTCTCCTCCTGTAGGATGGGAGCAGGCTCAGGCCTATGTGTGTGTTCTCTCCTGTAGGATGGGACCAGGCTTAGGCCTATGTGTGTGTTCTCTCCTCCTGTAGGATGGGAGCAGGCTCAGGCCTATGTGTGTGTTCTCTCCTCCTGTAGGAATGGGAGCAGCCCCCCCCCCCCCTCAGGCTCAGGCCTATGTGTGTGTTCTCTCCTCCTGTAGGATGGGATCAGGCTCAGGCCTATGTGTGTGTTCTCTCCTCCTGTAGGATGGGAGCAGGCTCAGGCCTATGTGTGTGTTCTCTCCTCCTGTAGGATGGGAGCAGGCTCAGGCCTATGTGTGCGTTCTCTCCTCTTGTAGGATGGGAGCAGGCTCAGGCCTATGTGTGTGTTCTCTCCTGTAGGATGGGAGCAGGCTCAGGCCTATGTGTGTGTTCTCTCCTCCTGTAGGATGGGAGCAGGCTCAGGCCTATGTCTGTGTTCTCTCCTCCTGTAGGATGGGAGCAGGCTCAGGCTAGTGTGTGTGTTTCTCTCCCCTGTAGGATAGAAGCAGGCTCAGTCCTTTGTGTGTGTTCTCTCCTCCTGTAGGATAGAAGCAGGCTCAGGCCTATGTGTGTGTTCTCTCCTCCTGTAGGATGGGAGCAGGCTCAGGCCTATGTGTGTGTTCTCTCCTCCTGTAGGATGGGAGCAGGCTCAGGCCTATGTGTGTGTTCTCTCCTCCTGTAGGATAGAAGCAGGCTCAGGCCTATGTGTGTGTTCTCTCCTGTAGGATGGGAGCAGGCTCAGGCCTATGTGTGTGTTCTCTCCTCCTGTAGGATGGGAGCAGGCTCAGGCCTATGTGTGTGTTCTCTCCTCCTGTAGGATGGGAGCAGGCTCAGGCCTGTGTGTGTGTTCTCTCCTCCTGTAGGATAGGAGCAGGCTCAGGCCTATGTGTGTGTTCTCTCCTCCTGTAGGATGGGAGCAGGCTCAGGCCTATGTGTGTGTTCTCTCCTCCTGTAGGATGGGAGCAGGCTCAGGCCTATGTGTGTGTTCTCTCCTCCTGTAGGATAGGAGCAGGCTCAGGCCTATGTGTGTGTTCTCTCCTCCTGTAGGATGGGAGCAGGCTCGGGCCTATGTGTGTGTTCTCTCCTCCTGTAGGATAGGAGCAGGCTCAGGCCTATGTGTGTGTTCTCTCCTCCTGTAGGATGGGAGCAGGCTCAGGCCTATGTGTGTGTTCTCTCCTGTAGGATGGGAGCAGGCTCAGGCCTATGTGTGTGTTCTCTCCTCCTGTAGGATGGGAGCAGGCTCAGGCCTATGTGTGTGTTCTCTCCTCCTGTAGGATGGGAGCAGGCTCAGGCCTATGTGTGTGTTCTCTCCTCCTGTAGGATGGGAGCAGGCTCAGGCTCAGGCCTATGTGTGTGTTCTCTCCTCCTGTAGGATGGGAGCAGGCTCAGGCCTATGTGTGTGTTCTCTCCTCCTGTAGAATGGGAGCAGGCTCAGGCCTATGTGTGTGTTCTCTCCTCCTGTAGGATGGGAGCAGGCTCAGGCCTATGTGTGTGTCCTCTCCTCCTGTAGAATGGGAGCAGGCTCAGGCCTATGTGTGTGTTCTCTCCTCCTGTAGGATGGGAGCAGGCTCAGGCTCAGGCCTATGTGTGTGTTCTCTCCTCCTGTAGGATGGGAGCAGGCTCAGGCCTATGTGTGTGTTCTCTCCTCCTGTAGGATGGGAGCAGGCTCAGGCTCAGGCCTATGTGTGTGTTCTCTCCTCCTGTAGGATGGGAGCAGGCTCAGGCCTATGTGTGTGTTCTCTCCTCCTGTAGAATGGGAGCAGGCTCAGGCCTATGTGTGTGTTCTCTCCTCCTGTAGGATGGGAGCAGGCTCAGGCTCAGGCCTATGTGTGTGTTCTCTCCTCCTGTAGGATGGGAGCAGGCTCAGGCCTATGTGTGTGTTCTCTCCTCCTGTAGGATGGGAGCAGGCTCAGGCCTATGTGTGTGTTCTCTCCTCCTGTAGGATGGGAGCAGGCTCAGGCCTATGTGTGTGTTCTCTCCTCCTGTAGGATGGGAGCAGGCTCAGGCCTATGTGTGTGTTCTCTCCTCCTGTAGGATGGGAGCAGGCTCAGGCCTATGTGTGTGTTCTCTCCTCCTGTAGGATGGGAGCAGGCTCAGGCCTATGTGTGTGTTCTCTCCTGTAGAATAGGAGCAGGCTCAGGCCTATGTGTGTGTTCTCTCCTCCTGTAGGATGGGAGCAGGCTCAGGCTCAGGCCTATGTGTGTGTTCTCTCCTGTAGGATGGGACCAGGCTCAGGCCTATGTGTGTTCTCTCCTCCTGTAGGATGGGAGCAGGCTCAGGCTTATGTGTGTGTTCTCTCCTCCTGTAGGATGGGAGCAGGCTCAGGCTCAGGCCTATGTGTGTGTTCTCTCCTCCTGTAGGATGGGAGCAGGCTCAGGCTCAGGCCTATGTGTGTTCTCTCCTCCTGTAGGATGGGAGCAGGCTCAGGCCTATGTGTGTGTTCTCTCCTCCTGTAGGATGGGAGCAGGCTCAGGCCTATGTGTGTGTTCTCTCCTCCTGTAGGATGGGAGCAGGCTCAGGCTCAGGCCTATGTGTGTGTTCTCTCCTCCTGTAGGATGGGAGCAGGCTCAGGCCTATGTGTGTGTTCTCTCCTCCTGTAGGATGGGAGCAGGCTCAGGCTCAGGCCTATGTGTGTCTTGCTTCCCTTTTCAGTGATTCTTTCTTTCCTCATGGTCCTGTGGAGGGAGCAGTGTATATATATATATGTATATTGGTAGTGTTTGTGCTGCTGTGCTGTATCAGAGAGGAGATATGTCCCCTGTGTTGGTGCAGCTGGTGGATCCCTCGGCTTCTCTATCAGTAATTATCATGGCGGCTCTCTCACTTCTTCTGATACTTCAGCAAGTTAGGGCCCTATTCCACCGGACGATTATCGTTCAGATTATCGTTAAATCGTTCGAATCTAAACGATAATCATTCGGTTGAAATGCAGTTAACGATTAACGACCGAACGAGAAATCGTTGATCGCTTTATAAGACCTGGACCTATTTTTATTGTTGCTCGTTCGAAAAAATGTTTGCAAATAGTTCACATTGAATAAGACCTCGTTCGGTCGTTCGCAATAGATACGAACGCAATAGCGAAGAAAAACGATCGCAATTACTGTCATAAGTAACGATTATCGTTCCATGGAAATGAGTGAACGTTTTCAGGTCTTTCGCAATAGCGGTCGTTTGAGATCGTTAATCGTTAATGATTATGTGAGCGATAATCGTCCGGTGGAATAGGGTTCTTATTCTGCCTTTTTATCTTCTGGACTGTATGTGTGAGCTGGAAGCCTGCGCCATGTGTCAGGAGGCCATTGTGTACATGGGTAATACAGCGAATGTACCTGATGGTAGGACACCTGGGGGGATGATTCCCGACACTGGTTGTGTATACACCTGGGGGATGATTCCCGGCTCTGGTTGTGTATACACCTGGGGGGATGATTCCTGGTACTGGTTGTGTATACACCTGGGGGGGATGATTCCTGGCTCTGGTTGTGTATACACTTGCGGAGATGATTCCTGGCACTGGTTGTGTATACACCTGGGGGATGATTCCCGGCACTGGTTGTGTATACACCTGGGGGATGATTCCCGGCACTGGTTGTGTATACACCTGGGGGATGATTCCCGGCACTGGTTGTGTATACACCTGGGGGATGATTCCCGGCACTGGTTGTGTATACACCTGGGGGATGATTCCCGGCACTGGTTGTGTATACACCTGGGGGATGATTCCCGGCACTGGTTGTGTATACACCTGGGGGGATGATTCCCGGCACTTGTTGTGTATACACTTGCGGAGATGATTCCTGGTACTGGCTGTGTATACACCTGCAGGGATGATTCCCGACTCTGGTTGTGTATACACCTGGGGGGATGATTCCTGGTACTGGTTGTGTATACACTTGCGGAGATGATTCCCGGCATTGGTTGTGTATACACCTGGGGGGGATGATTCCTGGTACTGGTTGTGTATACACCTGGGGGGGATGATTCCTGGCTCTGGTTGTGTATACACCTGCGGAGATGATTCCTGGTACTGGTTGTGTATACACTTGCGGAGATGATTCCTGGTACTGGTTGTGTATACACCTGGGGGGGGGGATGATTCCTGGCTCTGGTTGTGTATACACTTGCGGAGATGATTCCTGGTACTGGTTGTGTATACACCTGCGGGGGATGATTCCCGACTCTGGTTGTATATACACTTGCCTAGATGATTCCTGGTACTGGTTGTGTATACACCTGGGGGGGATGATTCCTGGCTCTGGTTGTGTATACACTTGTGGAGATGATTCCTGGCACTTGTTGTGTATACACTTGCGGAGATGATTCCTGGTGCTGGTTGTGTATACACCTGCAGGGATGATTCCCGGCTCTGGTTGTGTATACACTTGCGGAGATGATTCCCGGCTCTGGTTGTGTATACACTTGCGGAGATGATTCCTGGCACTGGTTGTGTATACACCTGGGGGGATGATTCCTGGTACTGGTTGTGTATACACCTGGGGGGGATGATTCCTGGCTCTGGTTGTGTATACACTTGCGGAGATGATTCCTGGCTCTGGTTGTGTATACACCTGCGGAGATGATTCCTGGTACTGGTTGTGTATACAGCTGGGGGGGATGATTCCTGGCACTGGTTGTGTATACACTTGCGGAGATGATTCCCGGCACTTGTTGTGTATACACCTGCGGAGATGATTCCTGGCACTGGTTGTGTATACACCTGCAGGGATGATTCCCGGCTCTGGTTGTGTATACACTTGCGGAGATGATTCCTGGTACTGGTTGTGTATACACCTGGGGGGGATGATTCCCGGCTCTGGTTGTGTATACACCTGCGGAGATGATTCCCGGCACTTGTTGTGTATACACTTGCGGAGATGATTCCTGGCACTGGTTGTGTATACACTTGCGGAGATGATTCCCGGCACTTGTTGTGTATACACCTGGGGGGGATGATTCCTGGTACTGGTTGTGTATACACTTGCGGAGATGATTCCCGGCACTTGTTGTGTATACACCTGGGGGGATGATTCCTGGTACTGGTTGTGTATACACCTGGGGGGGATGATTCCTGGCTCTGGTTGTGTATACACTTGCGGAGATGATTCCCGGCACTGGTTGTGTATACACCTGGGGGGGATGATTCCTGGTACTGGTTGTGTATACACTTGCGGAGATGATTCCTGGCACTGGTTGTGTATACACCTGGGGGGATGATTCCTGGTACTGGTTGTGTATACACCTGGGGGGATGATTCCCGGCTCTGGTTGTGTATACACTTGTGGAGGTGATTCCTGGTACTGGTTGTGTATACACCTGGGGGGGATGATTCCTGGCTCTGGTTGTGTATACACCTGCAGGGATGATTCCTGGCTCTGGTTGTGTATACACTTGCGGAGATGATTCCTGGTACTGGTTGTGTATACACCTGGGGGGGATGATTCCTGGTACTGGTTGTGTATACACTTGCGGAGATGATTCCCGGCTCTGGTTGTGTATACACCTGGGGGGGGGGATGATTCCTGGCACTGGTTGTGTATACACCTGGGGGGGATGATTCCCGGCTCTGGTTGTGTATACACCTGGGGGGGATGATTCCCGGCTCTGGTTGTGTATACACCTGGGGGAGATGATTCCTGGCTCTGGTTGTGTATACACCTGCGGAGATGATTCCTGGCTCTGGTTGTGTATACACCTGGGGGGGATGATTCCTGGCTCTGGTTGTGTATACACCTGGGGGGGATGATTCCGGGTACTGGTTTTGTATACACCTGGGGGGATGATTCCTGGCACTGGTTGTGTATACACCTGGGGGGATGATTCCTGGCTCTGGTTGTGTATACACCTGGGGGGGATGATTCCTGGTACTGGTTTTGTATACACCTGGGGGGATGATTCCTGGCACTGGTTGTGTATACACTTGCGGAGATGATTCCTGGTACTGGTTGTGTATACACCTGGGGGGGATGATTCCTGGCTCTGGTTGTGTATACACCTGGGGGAGATGATTCCTGGCTCTGGTTGTGTATACACCTGCGGAGATGATTCCTGGTACTGGTTGTGTATACACCTGGGGGAGATGATTCCCGGCACTTGTTGTGTATACACCTGCGGAGATGATTCCTGGCTCTGGTTGTGTATACACCTGCAGGGATGATTCCCGGCTCTGGTTGTGTATACACTTGCGGAGATGATTCCTGGTACTGGTTGTGTATACACCTGGGGGGGATGATTCCCGGCTCTGGTTGTGTATACACTTGCGGAGATGATTCCTGGCACTGGTTGTGTATACACCTGGGGGGATGATTCCTGGTACTGGTTGTGTATACACCTGGGGGGATGATTCCCGGCTCTGGTTGTGTATACACTTGTGGAGGTGATTCCTGGTACTGGTTGTGTATACACCTGGGGGGGATGATTCCCGGCTCTGGTTGTGTATACACCTGCAGGGATGATTCCTGGCTCTGGTTGTGTATACACTTGCGGAGATGATTCCTGGTACTGGTTGTGTATACACCTGGGGGGGATGATTCCTGGTACTGGTTGTGTATACACTTGCGGAGATGATTCCCGGCTCTGGTTGTGTATACACCTGGGGGGGGGGATGATTCCTGGCTCTGGTTGTGTATACACCTGGGGGGGATGATTCCCGGCTCTGGTTGTGTATACACCTGGGGGGGATGATTCCCGGCTCTGGTTGTGTATACACCTGGGGGAGATGATTCCTGGCTCTGGTTGTGTATACACCTGCGGAGATGATTCCTGGCTCTGGTTGTGTATACACCTGGGGGGGATGATTCCTGGCTCTGGTTGTGTATACACCTGGGGGGGATGATTCCTGGTACTGGTTTTGTATACACCTGGGGGGATGATTCCTGGCACTGGTTGTGTATACACCTGGGGGGATGATTCCTGGCTCTGGTTGTGTATACACCTGGGGGGGATGATTCCTGGTACTGGTTTTGTATACACCTGGGGGGATGATTCCTGGCACTGGTTGTGTATACACTTGCGGAGATGATTCCTGGTACTGGTTGTGTATACACCTGGGGGGGATGATTCCTGGCTCTGGTTGTGTATACACCTGGGGGAGATGATTCCTGGCTCTGGTTGTGTATACACCTGCGGAGATGATTCCTGGTACTGGTTGTGTATACACCTGGGGGAGATGATTCCCGGCACTTGTTGTGTATACACCTGGGGGGGATGATTCCTGGCTCTGGTTGTGTATACACCTGCAGGGATGATTCCCGGCTCTGGTTGTGTATACACCTGCGGAGATGATTCCTGGCTCTGGTTGTGTATACACCTGCAGGGATGATTCCCGGCTCTGGTTGTGTATACACCTGCGGAGATGATTCCTGGTACTGGTTGTGTATACACCTGGGGGGGATGATTCCCGGCTCTGGTTGTGTATACACCTGCGGAGATGATTCCTGGTACTGGTTGTGTATACACCTGGGGGGGATGATTCCCGGCTCTGGTTGTGTATACACTTGCGGAGATGATTCCTGGTACTGGTTGTGTATACACATCCAGGATGGAGCATATCCATCTTTATATCAGTATAAGGTGACAAGACGCTGTCGGGTGGGGGAGGGGGTCGCTGAGACTGACGCTGTCGGGTGGGGGGGCACTGTGACTGCCAAATTTACAGTTTCTGAGGTTCCGCAGCAGCTGAGCCATAGACTGACAGGAGGCTGGCAGCTCTGTGCTGTACATTATAAGGTTATTATTGGTCACTGATCGTGGTAGCGGCTGGCAGCGCCCTCTCCTATGCCGGGGGGAGGGGGATAATCCGCAGTGTTGTTCTGGCTTCAGACTTTGTACCCGGGGGGGGGGGGGGGGGTGTGTTAGGGAGATAAGGGGCGGAGTCAGTGATCTCTCAGGCGGGGATTAGACGCCCCCCCACCCCTACCCCGACCCCCACCCCCCAGACGCCTCTTCTATAACCACACTCTCACTTTCCTTTATTACCACACTTGGGCCACAGGATAAATGTGACACTGACTCCTTAAAGGGGCACTCCATCTGCAGTCAGCAGAGCTCAGCCCATATCTGTCCAGACAGAGGGAACCTGCAGCACCTAAGGACTGTGCGACGCAGGACAGGAGGACTACAAGTCCTAACCATCAGTCCACATCGGATACTATTAGCTGAATAGTGAGTGCAGCTCTGGAGTATAATACAGGATGGAACTCAGGATCAGTAATGTAATGTATGTACACAGTGACCCCACCAGCAGAATAGTGAGTGCAGCTCTGGAGTATAATACCGGATAAGTAATGTATGTACACCATGTGGTGTAGCTGTATCGGGCAGAAAGCATTGAGGTCTTAGGGACAATGTAACGCTGATCCTCTGTAATCCATGTAGAATAGGCCGGACATGTTGTTGCTCTGGATCAGTTATCTCGATAGTGTATTGTTATGGATTATGATACATCGCTGTCTGTAACCTGTGTGAATGTGGTGACATATTGTGAGGTGACCTGGATCAGGGCAGACGACCATCTGGGGATTAGCATCTGATCCACTGATTCTCTGCCAGTCCGAGGGAGTTAACCCTCCAGCTGCCGCAGCAGAGTCCTTGGGTCATAGAATGTCCGGTGATGTCCTCTCTATATGAGAAGCTTAGGAAAAGCCAAGTAACAGAGTGGCCTGGAGAGGGAGGTGACTATAGTGAGGGATATAGGACGGTGTACAGACTATACCCCACCACCATCCGCCTGAACTACAGAGACCTGTACACAGCGGCCGATATTAGAGGAGACCCGTACACCGCTGCATATAGTAGAGGAGACCCGTACACAGCGGCCGATAGTAGAGGAGACCCGTAAACAGTGGCCGATAGTAGAGGAGACCCGTACACCGCTGCATATAGTAGAGGAGACCCGTACACAGCGGCCGATAGTAGAGGAGACCCGTACACAGCGGCCGATAGTAGAGGAGACCCGTACACAGCGGCCGATAGTAGAGGAGACCCGTACACAGCGGCCGATAGTAATATAGGGAGGAAATTGAGTCTCCACAGACCCCGGAATACTCTCTGCTCCATTCTGTCGCTTTCTGTGCATTGCTTTTACATGTCCTACAATCAGTGATAGACAACGGGAGAACGTCTGACATCTCTGGATCCTGAGCAAAACAGTGAGTTCAGCTCTGGAGGATAAGACATAATGTAACAGCAGAATAGTGAGTGCAGCTCTGGAGGATGAGACATGATGTAACAGCAGAATAGTGAGTGCAGCTGTGGAGGATTAGACATGATGAAACAGCAGAATAGTGAGTGCAGCTCTGGAGGATGAGACATGATGTGACATGATGTAACAGCAGAATAGTGAGTGCAGCTCTGGGGGATGAGACAGGATGTAACAGCAGAATAGTGAGTGCAGCTCTGGGGGATGAGATAGGATGTAACAGCAGAATAGTGAGTGCAGCTCTGGAGGTGACTGGATGAGACATGATGTAACTTTCTATTTCTATCACTGTACTAACCCTAACCATATATCTGTGAAATAACTAACCGTAATAACCTGAAAGACTAATTGTCTTCTGAATTCCACTACAGGGGGAGGAGTCACCGCACACTCACCTGCATCGGCAGCACTGGGTCACATGACTCACCTTGGCATCTACATTACCAGACACCTGGCTGCGAGCCACTGGTGCTGTGCGAGCCAAGAGGTAGAGGAGCTCAGAACATTCTGTAATAATGTGTTTACTCGACACACAGAGACAGGAAGTGGAGGTCTCAGGGCCACACACCGGATCTAGAGAGGCACCTGAGACCAACATGGCAGAACCGAGACAACACACCTGTCCACACTGACCACATGCACATGGTGCAATTATTTCACCACTGTATTATTCTCCAGAGCTGCACTCTCTATTCTGCTGGTGGGGTCACTGAGTACATACATTACTGATCCTATATTATACTCCAGAGCTGCACTCACTATTCTGCTGGTGGGGTCACTGAGTACATACATTACTGATCCTCTATTTCTTTTATTAAAATTTTAAACATAACAATAAATAAATACAGAAATAACGCACCATATCGAACCAGAAAAAAACCAATAAATAGAAAAATGAAACCTTAACATAAATCACCGGTCCATCCCCACACTCATTCCTCCACACAGACAACCCATATACCTATATACAATATATACACCCATATACCTATATACAATATATACACAATATAAACTATTTAGCGAAACATATTAATAAACTATATACACTACTATATACAAGCCTATATATACTACTATATACTATACACCTATATAAATAACTAAATGTGAACCCCCTGGCCCAGTTGCATTGTGCACAACCTAATACCACAGACATAATTCTACTCAACCCAACACCAACTAAACAAGACATCATTACACAAATAAACTAAAACTAAACAAGACACAATGCAAAATAATAACCTACAACTAAACAATACATATAATATTTTAGAACAACAAAGTCTCACAGAAGCCCCCTCCCCCCTTTTACCCACCACCCAACCTATCACTAAACCCGAACCCCAGGTGCAAACAAAACATATATAATATTTACAGTATATACAATTTATACAAACATACAAAGATAATCACAAAGACAATCACAATACACAAACTTTTAATAAAAATATATAACATACTAAACCCAACAATAATGAGACTTCTCAGCCCCACACACAGCCCGAAAGCCCAAGATCAGCGCCTGCAAGCCCTATACTCCAGTATCTCTACAGCACAAAACAAAAGACTAAGGTGTTAGCATCAGCCCACCACTAGGAGAGGAGACGCAGGCTAAGGAACCTTATAGGCAGAGCCCCTCCAAAGACAAGAGGCCCTACCAGCCCCCAGCCTCTCGTACTCCAGAGAGCGCACCTTCACCAGGTCACCGAGTGTGCCCCTAACCACCTCATCCACAGGGGGCGCTGTACCCCTAACCACCTCATCCACAGGGGGCGCTGTGCCCCTAACCACCTCATCCACAGGAGGCGCTGTGCCCCTAACCACCTCATCCACAGGGGGCGCTGTGCCCCTAACCACCTCATCCACAGGGGGCGCCGTGCCCCTAACCACCTCATCCACAGGGAGGATTTTACGCTGCGTCGACACTAAACACCGTGCACTCCACGTGTGGTACCTGACCATTATGCTGACTAGGAATAAAGTGCTCCGGTCCCAGCCACCAAGGTTTCTGAATGCTCCATAGGCCCATTCCGCATAGGAGAGGCGGGCCAACCTGGGCCACCCGATGGAAGCGCCCACCCTGTTGTAAACCTCTGTATTAAAGGGACAATGAAGCAGAAAATGCTCCATGCTTTCCAGCATGCCTCCACACTCCTCCCGGGGACATCCCCGATCCTCAGAGCTCCTGCACTTCAGATTGTCCCTCACATACAGTTTCCCATGGAAGCAGCGCCAAGCCAAGTCCCAAAACTTCAAGGGGATCCTGATGGAGTTCAATAGGCCCAAACCAACCTCCAGATCCCGACTTGGGCAATCCTTGAGCGCCAGCGGTTTTTGGAAATGGGACGACAGGACCCCATTGTCAAGGAATTTCCTCGACAGAGTCCTAATCTCCCACATCCTCAAACCCCACCGACGAATGACCTTCAGAACCAGGGTAGCATAAGCCAGAAGATGCCCGTGTGGTGTGCGGAGATCCTTCACTTGCCCTCCTGTCTCCCATTCCTGGAAGAAAGGCCGAAACCATCCCCTACAGGAGAGTACCCACGGAGGAGCCCTCTCTTTCCAGAGGTTTGCAATGTTGGTCTTAAGAAAGGTATTCACCAGGAACACCACGGGGTTGACCATACACAACCCCCCTTGTCTCCTCGTACGGTAAGTAATGACCATACACAACCCCCCTTGTCTCCTCGGACGGTAAGTAATGACCATACACAACCCCCCTTGTCTCCTCGTACGGTAAGTAATGACCATACACTACCCCCTTGTCTCCTCGTACGGTAAGTAACCTCCCTCTTGACTAGGTTCAGTCTATTCCCCCATAACAGCTGGAAGAACACATTGTAGACCCGAGTCCAGAGCGGCTCTGGCAAAATGCAAACACTGCCCAGATATATCAGCAAAGGGAGCAGGAAAGTTTTGATCAGGTTAACCCTTTCCCTGAGGGTCAAAGACCAACCCTTCCACTGATCCACCCTCTGAGCGGTGATCTTAAGCCTGCTGTCCCAGTTTTGTTTGGGGTAATCCCCTTGGCCGAATTCGATGCCGAGAACTTTTGCAAACTCTTGGGGCTCTGGAAGGGTGTCCGGGAGATCAAATCCAGGATCTCCACCTCCCAGCCATAGACTCTCACACTTATCCTGGTTGATCTTGGACCCAGATGCCTCTGAGTAGCGCTCCACCTCTGACATCACACACTGCACCTCCTCTTGCGAGGAGACGAATGTGAGGACATCATCGGCGTACGCTACCACCCTCAGAGTGGAATCCGGCACCGCAGGGTCCATTCTCACCTCTGCCAACGGTCCACAATCAATCCTCCTAAGGAAAGGATCAATTGCAAACACGTACAACAGTGGGCTCAAAGGGCAACCCTGACGGACACCAGACCCAACCTTAAAAGAGCGGCCAATCCAACCATTCACAAGCGGGAAACTCTCTGCCCCTGCATACAAGGTCTTAAGCCAATCAACACAAACCCCCGGCAGGCCATATCTCAGAAGGACAGACCAGAGGTACTCGTGGTTAACCTGATCAAACGCTTTTGCCTGATCCAAGGACAGCAAGTACCCCTTCCAGTGACCCGCCCTACCCTGCTCCACAGCCTCCCGGACACCGAGCACAGCACTAAAGGTACTGCGGCCTGGAATAGAGCAATGCTGGGCCCCTGAAAGGAGCTGGGGTGCAAACTTCACCAGCCGATTAAACAGCACTTTTGCCAGAATCTTTCTGTCCACATTGAGAAGCGCTATGGGACGCCAATTCTCAATGCAGGATGGGTCTTTACCTTTTGACAAGATGATCAAGGCTGACCTCCTCATTGACCTCGGCAGAGTGCCCGAGGACAGACACTCATTAAATACCTCAGTCAAGAGGGGTACCAAAGTGTCCTTAAAGGTCTTATAGAACTCAGATGTTAAGCCATCTGGGCCGGGTGACTTCTTGAGGGCAAGACCATCAATAGCCACCCTGACTTTCTCTTCTTGGATCATCTCTGTCAAAACTTCAAGAGAGGGGTCTACCCCTGGTTCAGGGACGGTTTCAGTCAAGAAAGCCGAGGCCTTATTCTGATCTAGATCTTTCCTCCCCATGAGGTGCGAGTAAAAGGATCTGACGACCTCCAGGATCCCTGATCTGGACCTTTTCAGGGATCCTGTACTATCAATCAGTCCTGAGACAATTTTACTATTCACTGACATCTTGCAGTTTCTGTAAGGGTCGGGCGAGCGGTACTTCCCATAGTCCCTCTCAAAAACCAAAGATGCGTGTCTATCATACTGGCATCTCAGTAGCAAGGCTTTCACTCTGGAGATATCATCACGACTACCTCCAGTCGAGACAAGACGTTCAAGTTTCTTCCTCAGGCCCTGGTAGAGGCGATACCTGTCCAGACTCCTGAGGCTCGAGAGCTGGCGGAAGAATCTCGCAACCCTTTTTTTGAACATCTCCCACCACTCTGACTTACTGCTACAAAGGCCCAGCAATGGTACCTGGCTCTGAAGAAAATCCTCAAAGGACTGTCTTATTTCCGCTTCTTCCAAGAGAGACGAATTGAGCTTCCAGTAGCCTCTACCCATCCGGGGTGTCTCTGTAACATTCAGAGAAGACAAAATTAAACAGTGGTTGGAGAACTCCACCTCAACAACGGACACCGCTGAAGAGACGGCTTCCTCCTTTAAATAAAACCTGTCTATCCTGGACCTACAACTACCCCTATGATAGGTGAATCCCGTGTGGCCTGGTGTATGCCGGATGTGAACATCCACCAGGCGAGCCTCACTAGCTATACTATTCAGGGCGACGCCATCATAAGTCAGCTTGTCTCTGGAACCTCCCCTATCCTGGGGCCTCGTGACAGCATTGAAGTCCCCTCCAAAGACCACCTGCCGACTTGTAAAAAGATAGGGCTTGATCCTCATAAAGAGACACTTCCGATCCCACTTGGACTGTGGACCATAGTTGTTAATAAGGCAAAGTTCTTGTCCCTTCATGAGGACATCTAGAATCCGGCACCTCCCCATTTCTAACTCAATAATCCGTCTGCATTCTACCGGTGCGGCAAAAAGTACCACCACCCCGCTATACGGCTCGGCCGCAAGAGATTAGTAGGAGGGCCCATTCCTCCATTCCCTTCTGGCTTTAAATATAGATGACATGTCTGTTAGCCTGGTCTCCTAAAAAGAAAATGTCAGCATTAACGTGGGCAAAATAATCATAGGCCGCAAATCTAGCCGTATCTGACTTAATGCTGGCTACATTAATGGAAGCCAGCGTCAACGGAGAGGGTGCCCCCATCATGGGTGATTGAGTTAGACGGCTTTCTTTTTCCCACTATCCTTACTATCCTGCCCGCCACCTTCCTCATCTGATGATGGTTTACCTCTCTTTAGTGAAATAGATGTATCCATGTCCCCTTTATTTACATTTTCCTCGTCCTCTGACTCTGGGCAGATCCTCCCCCCAAAGAAAATACGTTCCCCAGGGAGAGAGGATTCGACGTCCCCTGCAGGCCCCCCCGTCATTGCACCAACCGTAACCTCACCCTGTGCCTCCTGCACCTCTGAGGAGGAAACATCTTGGAGGGTTTGGAACCGGTTTGGGAGACCAATCAGAGGGAGGATGGTTTTACCTTCCTTTGGCATCTGGGGGGTGGGAGAAGATCTTACATCTCCCCTTTTCTTATTCTTTTTAGTACCCCCGCATGTGCATCTCCCACTATCCTCATCCGCGCTCTCACCATGGGAGGACAGTGGAGAGATGGCACCTTCTTCTTTCCGAATCCTCCAAATCTCCTCATCCAGATCACTGTCCCTCAGAGCCTCAGCAGTAAGATTGGCCTCAGGGATGAGATCAGAGGTCACCACAGTTGCTCGAGGCTCCCCCATCTCCCTCTCCCTTTGCCGCTTATCCTGACGCCTCAGTTGGGCTGGCGTCTTTTGCTTACTTTTCTTCCTTGGCTCTTTTACTCCTTCACCTCCGTCAGCTGCCCCCCCAGTAGATTCCTCCTCACGACCTTTCTCCACCAGGGTAACAACTGCGTTGGCAAAGGAACGAGGGCAGCGACTGAATGGGTGACCTAAGTCACCACACAGGTGACACCTAATCTCCACACAGGATGCAGCGAGATGGCCTATTTCCCCACACAATGAGCACTTTGTCACCGTGCACCTAGCACTAAAATGTGTGGAGTCACCGCACCTGTGACAGAGCTTAGGCTGACCCTGGTAGAAGACCTGGATTCGATCCCTTCCTAGGAAGGTGGCAGATGGTATGTGGGTAACGGTGTTTCCTGAATACCTAAGTTTGACCATAAAGGTCCAAGCCCCTGACCAGATGCCATACTTGTCCCTGTTTTTTTTTGGGACTTCCACCACCTCTCCATACCGGCCAAGCCACGTCATGATGTCAATACAAGAGAGTGATTAGTTACGGGTTAAAACGGTCACTTTCTTGACGTTATTTTGGCGAGACACCGGCTGAATGGCAAAGTCTCGCCAGCCGGGCTCATCCTTTACCAGCTCATAGTTCGACCAAAAAAGCTCAAGCCCCTCCGGCCGAACAAAGCTGATATCGAATTCAGGGGTACCAAAGGGATGTATCAAGGCAAAGATGTCAACTGCCTTGAAGCTCATCCTCAGCAGGAGCTCAACAATTTTAGATCTTGGGGGACATGTACCACTGCCTCTTCACCTCAGACGGACCACATTCCTTCGGACACCGCCCGGCCCGGCTGTTGGGAGAGACCACACAGTTTCCCTACCCCTTTCCTCTCGGAAGGCTGCAAGGCCATGCTTTTCTATCAAGAAAGACAGATCAACCTCCCTACCCTCTACATTGATTGTTCTCTCCCCTCTCTTTAAGGCCTGCAGGACACGTCGATGCAAGTCACCATCCCCAGGGCCCGAGGACGAGGAAGGCACCCCACTTCCCCCAGCGGCGACATTTGCATAGCTGCATACCGGTGCTGCAGCTGCTGGGGGTGCAACTGGACCAGGCCCTATGCTCCCACCACTAATCTGTGCCCCTTCACCACCCTCCTCCACATAATCCATACCCACACCAATACCACATGTCACACTGCCCCGACCACCCTCCAAAGCCCCAGACAGATTCCTCCCCACATTCACTCCTGCCTTCCCCCCAACATTAATTCCCCCATTCACACTGGGTGGGCCGGTGTGTTCTGGGACAGAAAGAGATTTTGTACCATCAGCGTCATTGGGTACCAGGACAGGAGCCACCTCCACAGGACAGGCCACCAGTCCCTTAAGAAAGGACCGAACAACCTGCCTGGACTGTTTAGAGGCAGCCCCTGCCCTATTTCTGCTGGTACCCTCTGCCTCATCAGTACTAGACTCCTCAGCACGATCTGGTCCAGCAACTCCAATACAAAATAAAGGTTTAAGTCCAGTCTTTCTCTTGGGAGGCGAAGACATCTTAGCCCCGGCAGCATCCCGGCGACGACACAAAGAGCCACCGGAGCTCCCGCAGCTGACACCGGCACACAGCCGCTCCCCCCTCCCGTCAGGGAGTGATCTAATGCACCAGTGCCTTTAACGTTACTGCCCACCGCTGGGCCACCTCTCCTACCACTGCCCGCCACTGGGCCAATATTACTGTCCAACCTTATGGCCAGTACCTCACCTGCTCCACCTCTGCTACTGCAAACAGAAATGGAGCTTACCGCCATACTTGACTTTATACTCTCCCCATTCTCCACAACAGAACTCAGGCCGGGCTGAGATATGGGGTTCACACAGTGAGCTGACCCTGAGGCCAGTCCGGGGGGCACAGGGAGGGGGGAATATACAAATGTTACCTGCTCCTGAAGCTTGGTGGTCTTTACCTTAGTCTTTCTCCCAGGCGCCTCCTCTGGTAACTCATCTCCGAATACGAAGTCCTGGAGGCGCCCTGGTGACTCCAGGAGCTGGATCTGGGTCATCAGCGCCCCTCCCTGGTAACTGGTGTTGCTTTCATCCCCCGAACCGCGGCTAGATGACAATGCCGCTTGCCCTGCAGGGAGCCCACTGTATGGGGTCTGTTGTTGGGGACCCCCGGGTGGATTCGGCTCAACATCACGTACCTCCGCAGTGTCTCCTTCCTCCTCCACCCGGCTCTCTGGCTGGAGCCCTCTCAGCCCTCTCCGCTTTTCTCTCTCCATTTCAGCAAAACGATCATCATTCTGTAGTTTTTCTCTAAACGGCCCACTGTTCTCCAAAATAAAAGTTCTTTTTTACTATCTTTTTGATGTCCGCTTTCAGACATTTTATCTTCGCTGATAGCTCAGCCTTTTGCTGCTTAGCAGCAGTGTCCATCAATGCTTTTACAGCACATACCTCCTCCTGGAGCTTGTACAGCTGGTTCCTGGTGTCCTCATACCCATGGAGGCTTGCAGCAATCCGGAGGCCATAGGTCTGCCCCGTCTCTTGGGACCGCGGCACCCCCCAATCTTCCTCCACACCTCCATGGGCAGACAGCCTTGCTCCAGGAGGAGTGTCACTGCTCACACTGTCATGGCTTGGTTCCACAGCCGCTGTAGAACTGCTGGCACTTGTAGTTCCACAGCTGGTTGTAGCCTTGCGGCTACCTTTTGTCACCTCTGGTTCAGGGGCGGCTGGAGAAGCATCGCTGCACCTCCTAGCAGACCGCCTCAGCCCTGGGACCTCAGATGGACCTCCTGATGGTGTTCCCTCTGCTGTTGGTCGCTGGATTCCTCTGCTCCCCACGGACCTGGTTGGGGCTCTCCTTGCCTCGCTCATACCTGGGCCTGCACCCCCCTCCTGGGGAGAAGGGGATGCACCCCAAAGAAAACAAAGTCCAGGCTTCCCTCCAAATGCACAGAGCACACCAAACGATCCTCACAGCAACACACAGGAAACAGGAAGAAGCTCCCTCTAGTGGCCAGTACTCCAGAGCTGCACTCACTATTCTGCTGGTGGGGTCACTGTGTACATACATTACATTACAGATCCTGAGTTACATCCTGTATTATTCTCCAGTGCTGCACTCACTATTTTGCTGGTGGGATCACTGTGTACATATGCGATGCCCGGGACCCTAGGGGCCACTCCGCTGAGAGGTGTTGTTGCGGGCAGGAACTGAGGCAGCTGCTAGCTAGAGGGTTGTCACCGTTTGGCACGAGGGCAACACAGCTGGAAACCGGGCTCCTGACCATGCGGGAATACTGGGCATGCGATTCTTCGTTGTCCTTAGTCAGGGCACCAATAATTACACCAATGCCAAGGTTCAGAAACAACGGTAGTTGTATATTTATTGTAACGGTGGTAACTAGTAGCAACAGTCTCTCCGGATGTAACCGGGAATAAGGCAGAGTAATGGGTGATGCTGCAATAGGCTGTGATGAGAACACACACAAAACCTGTCCCCCTGATGGTGGAGGACAAGACTGAGGCAGAGAGGAAGTCACATGGAATCCCCCAGCCAAAGCTCGATGGCCATTGGAGTTACCATGGAAGCAGGGGCAGTCACGTGACATCCAGCCATTGCATCATCACACCACTAGGCATACACAGTAAAATATATATGAGAAGTACCATACTTGAACACTGGGGGGCGACATAATACCTTTAGGCACTGATACCTGAATATGCATACAAGAAATGAATGGAATAGCAGACCTGAATACTGAGAGGGGTGACACAATACACACAGTTTGCAGTGAACCATAGCTTTCCAGAACAGGAATGGTTATAATTAAAGTGCGAGGATAGAACAGCAGACAAGAGGGCCTGTTCTGGGACACTGCATACCTCCCTACTAGAAATGAGCCGACCTCAGCGAACCACAAGTTGAAGTAGATGTGGATGAATGAAACACAAAGGATCAAGACAACAAGACAAGAGGAAGGAATGTAAGTGTGAGTGAGTATGTAGGTGTGTGTTTCCCATGCTCAAGGCACAGGTAAGAGAAGAGAAATATGGAGAGAGAAGAGAAACCCTAGTGGTAGGACTTCACCTAGGGGTGCCTAACGTACTCTGGACACAGCAGCACAGAGGATGCCAGGAGAAGAAGGTGCTGATCTTATAGGGGAGGTCACAGCAACACAGAGGATGTCAGGAGAGGAGGGTGCTGATCTATAGGGGAGGTCACAGCAGCACAGAGGATGTCAGGAGGGTGCTAATCCTATAGGAGATGGTCCCCCTCTTCCCCCCCCCCTTATAGATGGTGTCCCTCTTTCCCCCCTTATAGATGGTGTCCCTCTTCCCCCCCTTATAGGTGGTCCCCCTCTGGTCCCCTTCTTCCCCCCCATTATAGATGGTCCCCCTCTCCCCCCTCCCTTATAGATGGTCCCCCTCTGCCCCCCCTCTTCCTTCTCCCCCCCTCCCTTATAGATGGTCCCCCTCTCCCCCCCTCCCTTATAGATGGTCCTCCTCTCCCCCCTCCCTTATAGATGGTCCCCCTCTCCCCCCTCCCTTATAGATGGTCCCCCTCTCCCCCCTCCCTTATAGATGGTCCCCCTCCCCCCCCCCTTATAGGTGGTCCCCCTCTGCCCCCCTCTTCCCTCTCCCTCCTCCCTTATAGATGGTCCCCCACCCCACCCTCCCTCCCTTATAGATTGTCCCCCTCCCCTCCCCTCCCTCCCTTATACATGGTCCCCCTCTGACCCCTCCCTTATACATGGTCCCCCTCTCCCCCCTCCCTTATAGATGGTCCCCCTCTTCCTTCTCCCCCTCCCTTATAGATGGTCCCCCTCCCCTCCCTCCCTTATACATGGTCCCCCTCTCCCCCCCCTCCCTTATACATGGTCCCCCTCTCCCCCCCCCCTCCCTTATACATGGTCCCCCTCTCCCCCCCCCTCCCTTATACATGGTCCCCCTCTCCCCCCCCCTCCCTTATACATGGTCCCCCTCTCCCCCCCCCTCCCTTATACATGGTCTCCCTCTCCCCCCCCCTCCCTTATACATGGTCTCCCTCTCCCCCCCCCTCCCTTATACATGGTCCCCCTCTCCCCCCCCCTCCCTTATACATGGTCCCCCTCTCCCCCCCCCCTCCCTTATACATGGTCCCCCTCTCCCCCCCCCCTCCCTTATACATGGTCCCCCTCTCCCCCCCCCCCCTCCCTTATACATGGTCCCCCTCTCCCCCCCCCCCCTCCCTTATACATGGTCCCCCTCTCCCCCCCCCCCTCCGTTATAGATGGTCCCCCTCTCCCCCCTCCCTTATACATGGTCCCCCTCTCCCCCCTCCCCCCTCCCTTATACATGGTCCCCCTCTCCCCCCCCCCTCCCCCCCTCCGTTATACATGGTCCCCCTCTCCCCCCTCCCCCCTCCGTTATACATGGTCCCCTTCTGCCCCCCCTTATACATGGTCCCCTTCTGCCCCCCCTTATACATGGTCCCCTTCTGCCCCCCCTTATACATGGTCCCCCTCTTGCCTCTCCCCCTGTGCACAGCAGATAACACATAAAAAACAGAACAGAACACACCTGCCATGCCATGGGGGACAGAGAGACTCGGTGGCGGATTATAATGTGGACCGCCCACATTATAATCCGCCACTGGATAACACAATATATGAAGGAATTAGAATACCCTTGTGAAAAAACACACTGAAATATATACTCTTATATTATAATATAACTTCTTACTCAGAGGAGGAGAAAAATATCTGACTGATACGAAAATATACTCTATGAGAAGACTTTTTCAACAACACTTTACTCTGAGACTAAATGACTTTCCTGCTTACTCAGAGGAAGAAAATATATATATATACTCTGATATGAAAATAACCTCTGACTACTGTAGTGCAACAATAAACTTCTGACAATCACATAATGAAAGTGCTTTAGGAAGAACTGGATAAGTGTCTCTGGTAGGGGATGATGCTGGGGGATTCTTAGTCTCTATAGGGGATGATGATGCTGGGAGATTCTTAGTGTCTATAGGGGATGATGCTGGGGGGATTCTTAGTGTCTATAGGGGATGATGCTGGGGGATTCTTAGTGTCTATAGGGGATGATGATGCTGGGGGATTCTTAGTGTCTATAGGGTATGATGCTGGGGGGATTCTTAGTGTCTATAGGGGATGATGCTGGGGGGATTCTTAGTGTCTATAGGATATGATGCTGCTGGGGGATTCTTAGTGTCTATAGGGGATGATGCTGGGGGATTCTTAGTGTCTATAGGGGATGATGATGCTGGGGGATTCTTAGTGTCTATAGGGGATGATGATGCTGGGGGATTCTTAGTGTCTATAGGGGATGATGCTGGGGGATTCTTAGTGTCTATAGGGGATGATGCTGGGGGATTCTTAGTGTCTATAGGGGATGATGCTGGGGGATTCTTAGTGTCTATAGGGGATGATGCTGCTGGGGAATTCTTAGTGTCTATAGGGGATGATGATGCTGGGGGATTCTTAGTGTCTATAGGGGATGATGATGCTGGGGGATTCTTAGTGTCTATAGGGGATGATGATGCTGGGGGATTCTTAGTGTCTATAGGGGATGATGATGCTGGGGGATTCTTAGTGTCTATAGGGGATGATGATGCTGGGGGATTCTTAGTGTCTATAGGGGATGATGATGCTGGGGGGATTCTTAGTGTCTATAGGGGATGATGATGCTGGGGGGATTCTTAGTGTCTATAGGGGATGATGATGCTGGGGGGATTCTTAGTGTCTATAGGGGATGATGATGCTGGGGGATTCTTAGTGTCTATAGGGGATGATGATGCTGGGGGATTCTTAGTGTCTATAGGGGATGATGATGCTGGGGGATTCTTAGTGTCTATAGGGGATGATGATGCTGGGGGATTCTTAGTGTCTATAGGGGATGATGATGCTGGGGGATTCTTAGTGTCTATAGGGGATGATGCTGGGGGATTCTTAGTGTCTATAGGGGATGATGCTGGGGGATTCTTAGTGTCTATAGGGGATGATGATGGGGGATTCTTAGTGTCTATAGGGGATGATGCTGGGGATTCTTAGTGTCTATAGGGGATGATGCTGCTGGGGGGATTCTTAGTGTCTATAGGGGATGATGCTGGGGGATTCTTAGTGTCTATAGGGGATGCTGCTGCTGGGGGGATTCTTAGTGTCTATAGGGGATGATGATGCTGGGGGATTCTTAGTGTCTATAGGATATGATGTGCTGGGGGATTCTTAGTGTCTATAGGGGATGATGCTGGGGGATTCTTAGTGTCTATAGGGGATGATGATGCTGGGGGATTCTTAGTGTCTATAGGGGATGATGATGCTGGGGGATTCTTAGTGTCTATAGGGGATGATGCTGGGAGATTCTTAGTGTCTATAGGGGATGATGCTGGGGGATTCTTAGTGTCTATAGGGGATGATGATGCTGGGGATTCTTAGTGTCTATAGGGATGATGCTGGGGGGATTCTTAGTGTCTATAGGGGATGATGATGCTGGGGGATTCTTAGTGTCTATAGGATATGATGGTGCTGGGGGATTCTTAGTGTCTATAGGGGATGATGCTGGGGGATTCTTAGTGTCTATAGGGGATGATGATGCTGGGGGATTCTTAGTGTCTATAGGGGATGATGATGCTGGGGGATTCTTAGTGTCTATAGGGGATGATGCTGGGAGATTCTTAGTGTCTATAGGGGATGATGATGCTGGGGGATTCTTAGTGTCTATAGGGGATGATGCTGGGGGGATTCTTAGTGTCTATAGGGGATGATGATGCTGGGGGATTCTTAGTGTCTATAGGGGATGATGATGTTGGGGGATTCTTAGTGTCTATAGGGGATGATGCTGGGGGGATTCTTAGTGTCTATAGGGGATGATGCTGGGGGGATTCTTAGTGTCTATAGGGGATGATGCTGGGGGATTCTTAGTGTCTATAGGGGATGATGCTGGGGGATTCTTAGTGTCTATAGGGGATGATGATGTTGGGGGATTCTTAGTGTCTATAGGGGATGATGCTGGGGGATTCTTAGTGTCTATAGGGGATGATGCTGGGGGATTCTTAGTGTCTATAGGATATGATGGTGCTGGGGGATTCTTAGTGTCTATAGGGGATGATGCTGGGGGATTGTTAGTCTCTATAGGGGATGATGCTGGGGGATTCTTAGTGTCTATAGGGGATGATGCTGGGGGATTCTTAGTGTCTATAGGAGATGATGCTGGGGGATTCTTAGTGTCTATAGGGAGATGATGCTGGGGGATTCTTAGTGTCTATAGGAGATGATGCTGGGGGATTCTTAGTGTCTATAGGGGATGATGATGCTGGGGGATTCTTAGTGTCTATAGGGGATGATGCTGGGGGATTCTTATTGTCTATAGGGGATGATGATGCTGGGGGGATTCTTAGTGTCTATAGGGGATGATGATGCTGGGGGATTCTTAGTGTCTATAGGAGATGATGCTGGGGGATTCTTAGTGTCTATAGGAGATGATGCTGGGGGATTCTTAGTGTCTATAGGAGATGATGCTGGGGGATTCTTAGTGTCTATAGGAGATGATGCTGGGGGATTCTTAGTGTCTATAGGGGATGATGATGCTGGGGGATTCTTAGTGTCTATAGGGGATGATGCTGGGGGATTCTTAGTGTCTATAGGGGATGATGATGCTGGGGGATTCTTAGTGTCTATAGGGGATGATGCTGGGGGATTCTTAGTGTCTATAGGGGATGATGCTGGGGGATTCTTAGTGTCTATAGGGGATGATGCTGGGGGATTCTTAGTGTCTATAGGGGATGATGCTGGGGGATTCTTAGTGTCTATAGGGGATGATGATGCTGGGGGATTCTTAGTGTCTATAGGGGATGATGCTGGGGGATTCTTAGTGTCTATAGGGGATGATGATGCTGGGGGATTCTTAGTGTCTATAGGGGATGATGCTGGGGGGATTCTTAGTGTCTATAGGGGATGATGCTGGGGGATTCTTAGTGTCTATAGGGGATGATGATGCTGGGGGATTCTTAGTGTCTATAGGGTATGATGCTGGGGGGATTCTTAGTGTCTATAGGGGATGATGCTGGGGGGATTCTTAGTGTCTATAGGATATGATGCTGCTGGGGGATTCTTAGTGTCTATAGGGGATGATGCTGGGGGATTCTTAGTCTCTATAGGGGATGATGATGCTGGGGGATTCTTAGTGTCTATAGGGGATGATGATGCTGGGGGATTCTTAGTGTCTATAGGGGATGATGCTGGGGGATTCTTAGTGTCTATAGGGGATGATGCTGGGGGATTCTTAGTGTCTATAGGGGATGATGCTGGGGGATTCTTAGTGTCTATAGGGGATGATGCTGCTGGGGAATTCTTAGTGTCTATAGGGGATGATGATGCTGGGGGATTCTTAGTGTCTATAGGGGATGATGATGCTGGGGGATTCTTAGTGTCTATAGGGGATGATGATGCTGGGGGATTCTTAGTGTCTATAGGGGATGATGATGCTGGGGGATTCTTAGTGTCTATAGGGGATGATGATGCTGGGGGATTCTTAGTGTCTATAGGGGATGATGATGCTGGGGGGATTCTTAGTGTCTATAGGGGATGATGATGCTGGGGGGATTCTTAGTGTCTATAGGGGATGATGATGCTGGGGGGATTCTTAGTGTCTATAGGGGATGATGATGCTGGGGGATTCTTAGTGTCTATAGGGGATGATGATGCTGGGGGATTCTTAGTGTCTATAGGGGATGATGATGCTGGGGGATTCTTAGTGTCTATAGGGGATGATGATGCTGGGGGATTCTTAGTGTCTATAGGGGATGATGATGCTGGGGGATTCTTAGTGTCTATAGGGGATGATGCTGGGGGATTCTTAGTGTCTATAGGGGATGATGCTGGGGGATTCTTAGTGTCTATAGGGGATGATGCTGGGGGATTCTTAGTGTCTATAGGGGATGATGCTGGGGGATTCTTAGTGTCTATAGGGGATGATGCTGCTGGGGGGATTCTTAGTGTCTATAGGGGATGATGCTGGGGGATTCTTAGTGTCTATAGGGGATGCTGCTGCTGGGGGGATTCTTAGTGTCTATAGGGGATGATGATGCTGGGGGATTCTTAGTGTCTATAGGATATGATGGTGCTGGGGGATTCTTAGTGTCTATAGGGGATGATGCTGGGGGATTCTTAGTGTCTATAGGGGATGATGATGCTGGGGGATTCTTAGTGTCTATAGGGGATGATGATGCTGGGGGATTCTTAGTGTCTATAGGGGATGATGCTGGGAGATTCTTAGTGTCTATAGGGGATGATGCTGGGGGATTCTTAGTGTCTATAGGGGATGATGATGCTGGGGATTCTTAGTGTCTATAGGGGATGATGCTGGGGGGATTCTTAGTGTCTATAGGGGATGATGATGCTGGGGGATTCTTAGTGTCTATAGGATATGATGGTGCTGGGGGATTCTTAGTGTCTATAGGGGATGATGCTGGGGGATTCTTAGTGTCTATAGGGGATGATGATGCTGGGGGATTCTTAGTGTCTATAGGGGATGATGATGCTGGGGGATTCTTAGTGTCTATAGGGGATGATGCTGGGAGATTCTTAGTGTCTATAGGGGATGATGATGCTGGGGGATTCTTAGTGTCTATAGGGGATGATGCTGGGGGGATTCTTAGTGTCTATAGGGGATGATGATGCTGGGGGATTCTTAGTGTCTATAGGGGATGATGATGTTGGGGGATTCTTAGTGTCTATAGGGGATGATGCTGGGGGGATTCTTAGTGTCTATAGGGGATGATGCTGGGGGGATTCTTAGTGTCTATAGGGGATGATGCTGGGGGATTCTTAGTGTCTATAGGGGATGATGCTGGGGGATTCTTAGTGTCTATAGGGGATGATGATGTTGGGGGATTCTTAGTGTCTATAGGGGATGATGCTGGGGGATTCTTAGTGACTATAGGGGATGATGCTGGGGGATTCTTAGTGTCTATAGGATATGATGGTGCTGGGGGATTCTTAGTGTCTATAGGGGATGATGCTGGGGGATTGTTAGTCTCTATAGGGGATGATGCTGGGGGATTCTTAGTGTCTATAGGGGATGATGCTGGGGGATTCTTAGTGTCTATAGGAGATGATGCTGGGGGATTCTTAGTGTCTATAGGAGATGATGCTGGGGGATTCTTAGTGTCTATAGGAGATGATGCTGGGGGATTCTTAGTGTCTATAGGGGATGATGATGCTGGGGGATTCTTAGTGTCTATAGGGGATGATGCTGGGGGATTCTTAGTGTCTATAGGGGATGATGATGCTGGGGGATTCTTAGTGTCTATAGGGGATGATGATGCTGGGGGATTCTTAGTGTCTATAGGAGATGATGCTGGGGGATTCTTAGTGTCTATAGGAGATGATGCTGGGGGATTCTTAGTGTCTATAGGAGATGATGCTGGGGGATTCTTAGTGTCTATAGGAGATGATGCTGGGGGATTCTTAGTGTCTATAGGGGATGATGATGCTGGGGGATTCTTAGTGTCTATAGGGGATGATGCTGGGGGATTCTTAGTGTCTATAGGGGATGATGATGCTGGGGGATTCTTAGTGTCTATAGGGGATGATGATGCTGGGGGATTCTTAGTGTCTATAGGGGATGATGCTGGGGGGATTCTTAGTGTCTATAGGGGATGATGCTGAGGGATTGTTAGTCTCTATAGATGACATCGCAGAGTGAAGAAATCCTAGTAAATGCAGACGACTGCCATAATCTTGGTAGTTCTTTGGCTTTGGCCGTGTGCATTAGGACTTGGTGTATGATAGGATTAGTTATACCTCGTTACCATAGATAACAATGTAACCTGAAAAACAGTTAGTTTATGAGTACAGGAAGACCAGATGGCAGTGACACGGACATCATGTGGGTGTTACTGTAATCGATTATCTGTGGGATCCAAGAAGCTCACTGCATTGTAGTTGAGCACACTGGTGATACCATCACAGATCAGCGCAGTCTGTAGCCCATAGAACGCACCCGCATGTGAAACCTAGTAACACATACAATAGGCGCTATTTATTGTAGCTCTAGTAGTTGGGAGTTTTCTATCTAGTTTTAGCCATTTATTTTTCTATTTGTTAGTGAATTTATCATTTATGCTTCATTTGGCGCACAACCAGACCAGACGTGGCGCGCGCACACAACCAGACCAGACGTGGCGCGCGCACACAACCAGACCAGACGTGGCGCGCGCACACAACCAGACCAGACGTGGCGCGCGCACACAACCAGACCAGACGTGGCGCGCGCACACAACCAGACCAGACGTGGCGCGCGCACACAACCAGACCAGACGTGGCGCGCGCACACAACCAGACCAGACGTGGCGCGCGCACACAACCAGACCAGACGTGGCGCGCGCACACAACCAGACCAGACGTGGCGCGCGCACACAACCAGACCAGACGTGGCGCGCGCACACAACCAGACCAGACGTGGCGCGCGCACACAACCAGACCAGACGTGGCGCGCGCACACAACCAGACCAGACGTGGCGCGCGCACACAACCAGACCAGACGTGGCGCGCGCACACAACCAGACCAGACGTGGCGCGCGCACACAACCAGACCAGACGTGGCGCGCGCACACAACCAGACCAGACGTGGCGCGCGCACACAACCAGACCAGACGTGGCGCGCGCACACAACCAGACCAGACGTGGCGCGCGCACACAACCAGACCAGACGTGGCGCGCGCACACAACCAGACCAGACGTGGCGCGCGCACACAACCAGACCAGACGTGGCGCGCGCACACAACCAGACCAGACGTGGCGCGCGCACACAACCAGACCAGACGTGGCGCGCGCACACAACCAGACCAGACGTGGCGCGCGCACACAACCAGACCAGACGTGGCGCGCGCACACAACCAGACCAGACGTGGCGCGCGCACACAACCAGACCAGACGTGGCGCGCGCACACAACCAGACCAGACGTGGCGCGCGCACACAACCAATGAAAAATAAGTACAAATTCCAGATTGTGAATATTTAGATCAATACAGAAAACCGATAAATCATCCAATCGTGCACATTGAATACTGGTCACAGACAGACCATTGATGTGGAGCCTGCGGCTAAAGCTTTGTCTGCCCAGGCATGATGGGAATTGTAGTTTTGCAATAGCTGGAGAGCTGAATGGTCCCCATCTCTGACAGACCAACAACTGGCACAATGCAAAAGAGGGGTCTGTGGAGCCTCAGCAACGAATCCCAAAACACACAAATTGCTATTCCCCTGTTTTGAGACTTGTAACTGAGGCTCCACAGACCCCTCTTTTGCATATTTAAATTTATAGGGGGCAATGTATAAGTGGAGACTCTTCAGTGAGTAGTCCATTTGATTTTTTGCCGCTGGTCTCCCTGAGCTCAGCTATTGCTGTGGTTTGAAAAACTGGCACAACCAACACTTCATTACCAAAGAATTAGGGCAAAGCTCTTGTCCTTACTAATTCTACAGGAGAAATCCTGGAAACACTTGGAGAACATCCCGGCTTGTGACAAAAAAATGCAGCAGATGAGAGCCCAAAAGCGAAACGCGCTACTAGCAGGATTAGCAACCCCCCCCCCCCCCCCCCCCCAAAAAAAAAAAAAAACATGGTGGAAAATGTATGTCTGAGGGAAGAATAAACAACAACTCTGTGTTGGGTGAGGACACCACCATTTACAGTCTCTCTAGTTGGCTCCAGTGCACTGCAGTCACATTAGATCACCCAGCATGCAGCAGTCACATAGGGTAGACTAGTGCGTTATGCAGGGAGATCACCCAGCATGCAGCAGTCACACAGTCCTCCCCCCAGGACCGCCACTCGATCTGACACAACTTGTCTCCCGACTTGCCTGCGGCAGCTCTCTCCTTGCCTCACCAATGTATTATGAGCACGGCTGGTTCCTGACCGTTCAGCATTTGACTCCCGGTGCCGTTGGATGCCGTACTTGGGAGTCCAGGAAAACATGGATAAGGCCATAGACTGTGAGGAGGTTGAGGGCTATGGCTCTATGCAGCACAATAGGACACCAGCAGGCTCCAGTCACACTCATCCATAGTCTCTACCTCATGTGTTGTCACTCTTTCTTCTCACACATGTTGAGAGAACCGAAACCAAATCTACTGTCCATAGACTTATAGTGACTGCCCAGAGACGTCTTAACAGCCGAGAGTCTCCAGAGAACCGGAGCACTAAAGGGGCAGACACCAACATCTGTCTATGAGGCACTCTCTATGAGAGCTGCACCACTCGGCTCCTGTCCGTCATCAGGAGTATCCCACTGCCCTGCCGTCACTCCCTATCTCCACCAGATCTTACCCCATCCTCATTCCCCCTGCAGGATCAGTGTAAACAGGGGCTTCACCCTGTCTCTCCACCTCTGGGACGATTCAGTGACCGGGGGGGGGGGGGGGGGGGGGGGGGGGGGGGGGGGGGGGGGGGCGCAGGGATTTTAACACCGGACTTTGTGGGTAATAATGGAGCTGCTGACGCACAGCGACCCTTCACCCTCTGTAAAAACCCGACACACAAGATCAGATGGTAAAGTGAAACTTTATTTCTCAGAACGAAGCGGATTATGCGACCAGGGCGGAGGCTGTGGAGGACTCGCTGCAAGAGAGAAACACTCAAGTCAGAATGAGGACAAGACCCCCGCATCCCACTACCACCCAACGCTGAGGGGGCACTTACTATTTCCAGTTGGGTGGGAGCACTCTCCTGGTCTTGTAGTAACGAGCCAATCTGTGGATTCTGCTTTCAATGAGAATCAGACGGAACTTGGCATCTTTATCCTGAAAGAAACCAGCAAGTCAGGAGGCCGCACCGGTTGTGAGCCCCCCAGGGGAGCCCCCCCAGGCAGTGGCCATCACCCTGGGCCTGAGAGCCCAGCACCACAACCATAGAGACACTATCACCCTGGGCCTGAGAGCCCAGCACCACAACCATAGAGACCCCATAACCCTGGGCCTGAGAGCCCACCACCACAACCAGGGAGACGCCATAACCCTGGGCCTGAGAGCCTGCCACCACCAGGGAGACCCCATTACCCTGGGCCTGAGAGCCCGCCACCACAACCAGGGAAACCCCATAATCCTGGGCCTGAGAGCCCGTCACCACCACAACCAGGGAGACCCCATAACCCTGGGCCTGAGAGCCCACCACCACAACCAGGGAGACGCCATAACCCTGGGCCTGAGAGCCTGCCACCACCAGGGAGACCCCATAACCCTGGGCCTGAGAGCCCGCCACCACAACCAGGGAAACCCCATAATCCTGGGCCTGAGAGCCCGTCACCACCACAACCAGGGAGACCCCATAACCCTGGGCCTGAGAGCCCACCACCACCAGGGAGACCCCATAACCCTGGGCCTGAGAGCCCGTCACCACCACAACCAGGGAGACCCCATAACCCTGGGCCTGAGAGCCCGTCACCACCAGGGAAACCCCATAACCCTGGGCCTGAGAGCCCACCACAACCAGGGAGACCCCATAACCCTGGGCCTGAGAGCCCGTCACCACCACCACCAGGGAGTCCCCATAACCCTGGGCCTGAGAGCCCGTCACCACCACCACCAGGGAGTCCCCATAACCCTGGGCCTGAGAGCCCGTCACCACCACAACCAGGGAGACCCCATAACCCTGGGCCTGAGAGCCCGTCACCACCACAACCAGGGAGACCCCATAACCCTGGGCCTGAGAGCCCACCACCGCCACCAGGGAGACCCCATCACCCTGGCCTTGAGAGCGCCCCCCAGGCAGCGCCCATCACCCGGGGCCTGAGTGTCTCACATAATCAGATCCCCACAGACGGTGGCCGCATACATGAAGTACACCCTGCCCCGGCCCAGCCCCTCCCCACTCACCTTCCTGTTCCTCTCCAGATGTTTGCGCACGGCCACGGCCTTCTTGATCAGGTGGTACAGATCCTCAGGCAGGTCGGGGGCCAGGCCCTTGGACTTCAGGATTCGCAGAATTTTGTTGCCAGTAACGAAACGAACCTGAGCAACTCCATGAGAATCCCTCAGGATGACACCTAGAAGAGAGCGGCGTTACACTTAGCCAGGACCACCCATCCCCCCCACACACACACACACACCGGCCCCCCAGAATCAGGTCTACAAGAAAAGAGCAGGGTCCAGGGCACTCACCGATCTGGGATGGGGTGAGACCCTTCTTGGCCAACTTATAGATCTGCTCCTTCACATCGTCAGACGTCAGCTTCAGCCACTAAAGCACATACAAGTATTATATAGTGTAACAGGGCCACCCCGCCATCTTACACAACAGCCGGGCCCCCCCCCACCATCCTACTCAACACCCCCATCCTCTTACATATCCCCAACACCTAGGACCCCCATCATCCTACACATAACCAGGGACCCCCATCCTCTTACATGCCACCGAGGACCCCTATCATCCTCATTAAGAGAAGACCCTCATCATTCTACTTATCCACTAACGACAACTGCACCCCCCCCCCCCCCCCCCCCCAACCTACACGTCACCAGGGACCCCCATCCTCTTACATATCCCCAACTTCGGGGACCCCCGTCATCTTACATATCCTGCCCATCAATATGGGGTGTTATACTTCCTATGAGTATAATTTCAGGGGGGGGGGGGTCATACTTACTGTGGGGACGCTGCGTCTGTATGGGAGAGCGGACTGGGACAAGCCCTTTCTGTAAGGTGAGAAGTAAACAAATCAGTATACGGCACAATCCCTGTATACACTGTACCGCTACCTCCCCCCCAACAGTGTATACGAATAGTGATGAGTGAATCGCTGTGTTCCTATCTGTATTCTGCTCATCCACCTCCCCGGGTTCTCGGTTTCCCAGGACTGGATCCACCTTTTTCCCAGCACCCGGGGAGGAGCGGCACAGAGCGGCCTTCAAAGCCTGATGAGGAGAACGCCGGTAGGAACGCTCATTTCTATTTATAATGTTGTATACGGTATAGCCCCGCCCCATACGATATAGCCCCACCCCATACGGTGGTCACACTAAACACATCAGTGTAGTAAACAATACTGTAGGTCAGTGCTGGGACCAGTTACACATTTCCATTATTTCTATGGAAAGACGACCCGGCCGTGGTGTATGTATATATGTATATATATATATATATATATATATATATATATATATATATATATATATATATATATATATATATATGTGTGTGTGTGAGTGTATGTATGTATGTGTATATATATATATATATATATATATATATACACACATATACATATATATACACACACTCAGCGGCCACTTTATTAGGTACACCATGCTAGTGACGGGTCGGACCCCCTTTTGCCCTCAGAACTGCCCCAATTCTTGGTGGCATAGATACAACAAGGTGCTGGAAGCTTCCTCAGAGATTTTGGTCCATAGTGACATGATGACATCACACAGTTGCCGCAGATTTGTCGGCTGCACATCCATGATGCCAATCTCCCGTTCCACCACATCCCAAAGATGCTCTATTGGACTGAGATCTGGTGACTGTGGAGGCCATTGGAGTACAGTGACCTCATTGTCATGTTCAAGAAACCAGTCTGAGATGATTCTAGCTTTATGACATGGCGCATTATCCTGCTGAAAGTCGCCATCAGATGTTGGGTCCATTGTGGTCATAAAGGGATGGACATGGTCAGTAACAATACTCAGGTAGGCTGTGGCGTTGTAACCATGCTCAATTGGTACCAAGGGGCCCAAAGAGTGCCAAGAAAATATTCCCCACACCATGACACCACCACCACCAGCCTGAACCGCTGATACAAGGCAGGATGGATCCATGCTTTCATGTTGTTGGCGCCAAATTCTGACCCTACCATCCGAATGTCGCAGCAGAAATCGAGACTCATCAGACCAGGCAACGTTTTTCCAATCTTCTACTGTCCAATTTCGATGAGCTTGTGCAAATTGTAGCCTCAGTTTCCTGTTCTTAGCTGAGCGGAGTGGCCCCTGGTGTGGTCTTCTGCTGCTGTAGCCCATCTGCCTCAGAGTTGGCCGTACTGTGCGCTCAGAGATGCTCTTCGGCCTACCTTGGCTGTAACGGTTGGCTATTTGAGTCACTGTTGCCTTTCTATCAGCTGGAACCAGTCTGCCCATTCTCCTCTGACCTCTGGCATCAACAAGGCATTTCCGCCCACAGAACGGCCGCTCACTGGATGGTTTTTCTTTTTCGGACCATTCTCTGTAAACCCTAGAGATGGTTGTGCGTGAAAATCCCAGTAGATCAGCAGTTTCTGAATCAAGGATACAGTTAACCGGCACTGCTGCTGTTTGAGGCTTTAAGGACTTGTTTTTTGGGAGCTTATTATTTGGGGAGTCACTAGACTTAATACTTGTATTTTTATTTTTAGAAAATTCGGGGATCACTGGTTGGTGCTCACTCAGAAAAACTGTACAAACATGCGATTCCACTGTTTTTAGAAGAAAGGTAGAGGGCACTCACCCGATTTGTGATCTTTTCTTTATTATTAAACGTGCATGAACAATTATCCGGACATCGGAGGCCACATAGTAGACGCCAAGCACTGATGAAGCAGGGTGATTACAGCTGTAATCACCCTGCTTCATCAGTGCTTGGCGTCTACTATGTGGCCTCCGATGTCCGGATAATTGTTCATGCACGTTTAATAATAAAGAAAAGATCACAAATCGGGTGAGTGCCCTCTACCTTTCTTCTAAAAACAGTGGAATCAGCAGTTTCTGAAATACTCAGACCAGCCCTTCTGGCACCAACAACCATGCCACGTTCAAAGGCCTCAAATCACCTTTCTTCCCCATACTGATGCTCGGTTTGAACTGCAGGAGATTGTCTTGACCATGTCTACATGCCTAAATGCACTGTGTTGCCGCCATGTGATTGGCTGATTAGAAATTAAGTGGTAACGTGCAGTTGGACAGGTGTACCTAATAAAGTGGCCGGTGTGTGTGTGTATGTGATTGTGTGTATACACACACACACACACACACACACACACACACTAACCTGTATTATTGACCTGTATTATTGGATATGTTTCTTTCTCTTTTAAATAATATATTCACTGACGGTTTGAAAGAATATAACATTTACCTTTTATTTCGTTCTATTAAAAAACGCAGTAGTTACAAAAATTCTATATATAAAAATACAAAAAGCCAAAACAACAAACACGTGTACCTAATTATACTTACACGGCCATCATCTCTATGTCCACTCTTATAGATGTGGAACCTGTATATTGCACAATAACACTAATACTGAATCTTTTCTTCTTATTGCACATATCACATGTAAGTTCTACAGTCTCCATTGCATCCGTAACTTTATTTGCACTTTTTTGTCCTTTATTACTTATTGCACACAACCTTATTTTTATTGCAGCAGTCTCTTACAAAGTGCTTGTAGTGTTGTGCATATTCCTTATATTATCATGCATACTTATTAAGACCATATTGAGAAAATTAAAAAAAAATTAAAAAAAACTTCCCTTTTAGCAGGATTTTTTGAAGTTCATTCAGACCTGTTGTTGCAGCCCTACAACCTGCACAACACTACAAGCACTTTGTAAGAGACTGCTGCAATAAAAATAAGGTTGTGTGCAATAAGTAATAAAGGACAAAAAAGTGCAAATAAAGTTACGGATGCAA
>NC_091457.1:1449366-1569366 GCF_027789765.1 Dendropsophus ebraccatus | reverse complement strand
CACGTGACCCCCTGACAGTGTATGTGTGTGTATATATATTTGGGGGGGGGAGAAGTACACACGTGACCCCCGGCGGCAGGATATACCGATCGGCCGCTCCTGGAGCCCCTGGGGCCGGCACAGCATAGGGCGCAGCCCGGGCTCCTCAGCACGTGCGGGGACGAGCGCTTCCTCCCTCCATATTACACCGGGCGGACCCCGCGCCCCTCCCCGTCCCGGCAGCCCCCTCGCTCCCCTCCGCCTCCCGCTCCCGCCGCCCGGTCCCGGCTCTTACCCCGGAGCGTGCATGCGTCCCATGATGGCGGCGGCGAAGAAAAGAGAGAGCGGAAGTGAGCGGCGCGCTGATCAGGGGCTGGGGCGGAACTACGTCACTGACAGAGGAGGGGCGCACATAGGAACCACCCCTACATGCTGTCACTGGAACGCGTATATACAACACGTGACTCCCCGGTGCGGCTCAAGCCTCGGTCTCACCCTACACAAGGCTCCAGCGCTTCATTGACGGCGCATGTGCCAGTGGGTGGGCGGGGCTATAGTGGCCGCTTACAATGGCGCCCTCTAATCTACGGCACTGCCGCAAAACTGCAACTCCCATCATCCTCTGATAAGGTGAAGCATATACTGGGGAGCCCTGATGTATGGAAGCATATGTTATGTATATGGAGCTAGAAGGGATAGTACAGGATAACGCACAGCGCCACCCCTATCCACACTGAGCGGTAATACCACACACAGCCTGAGGACAGGGGGGCGCTGTGTAATCCTGGAGAACTCATCCTTATGGGAGATGGAGGCCAGAGGGTTGCGTCTAGATTGGAGTGGCTCCTGTGAGGTCCTCCCTTAGGTAACTCCATTCTCACTCACTAGTGACCTGACCAGATTGGAGGTGCTGAAGTGAGGACCTCCATACTAGACACAACCCACTGCTTACTGGGGAAGCTGGATGGAGGCCTGGGAAATCCTGGAAACCATAGATACTGTGAGCAGGGTTGTAGGCCACGCCGCACCACTCCGGCTCCTCCATAACTGGCCGCTCACACCCCGGGGGGTTATTATCACACTCCGGCTCCTCCATAACTGGCCGCTCACACCCCGGGGGTTATTATCACACTCCGACTCCTCCATAACTGGCCGCTCACACCCCGGGGGGTTATTATCACACTCCGGCTCCTCCATAACTGGCCGCTCACACCCCGGGGAGTTATTATCACACTCCGGCTCCTCCATAACTGGCCGCTCACACCCCGGGGGGTTATTATCACACTCCTCCTCCTCCATAACTGGCCGCTCACACCCCGGGGGTTATTATCACACTACGGCTCCTCCATAACTGGCCGCTCACACCCCGGGGGGTTATTATCACACTCCGGCTCCTCCATAACTGGCCGCTCACACCCCGGGGGGGTTATTATCACACTCCGGCTCCTCCATAACTGGCCGCTCACACCCCGGGGGTTATTATCACACTCCGGCTCCTCCATAACTGGCCGCTCACACCCCGGGGGGTTATTATCACACTCCGGCTCCTCCATAACTGGCCGCTTACACCCCGGGGAGTTATTATCACACTCCGGCTCCTCCATAACTGGCCGCTCACACCCCGGGGGGTTATTATCACACTCCGGCTCCTCCATAACTGGCCGGTCACACCCCGGGGGGTTATTATCACACTCCGGCTCCTCCATAACTGGCCGCTCACACTCCGGGGAGTTATTATCACACTCCGGCTCCTCCATACCTGGCCGCTCACACCCCGGGGGTTATTATCACACTCCGGCTCCTCCATAACTGGCCGGTCACACCCAGGGGGGTTATTATCACACTCCGGCTCCTCCATAACTGGCCGGTCACACCCCGGGGAGTTATTATCACACTCCGGCTCCTCCATAACTGGCCGCTCACACCCCGGGGGGTTATTATCACACTCCGGCTCCTCCATAACTGGCCGCTCACACCCCGGGGAGTTATTATCACACTCCGGCTCCTCCATAACTGGCCGCTCACACCCCGGGGGGTTATTATCACACTCCGGCTCCTCCATAACTGGCCGCTCACACCCCGGGGAGTTATTATCACACTCCGGCTCCTCCATAACTGGCCGCTCACACCCCGGGGGGTTATTATCACACTCCTCCTCCTCCATAACTGGCCGGTCACACCCCGGGGAGTTATTATCACACTCCTCCTCCTCCATAACTGGCCGCTCACACCCCGGGGAGTTATTATCACACTCCGGCTCCTCCATAACTGGCCGCTCACACCCCGGGGGGGTTATTATCACACTCCGGCTCCTCCATAACTGGCCGCTCACACCCCGGGGAGTTATTATCACACTCCGGCTCCTCCATAACTGGCCGCTCACACCCCGGGGAGTTATTATCACACTCCAGCTCCTCCATAACTGGCCGGTCACACCCCGGGGGGTTATTATCACACTCCGGCTCCTCCATAACTGGCCGCTCACACCCCGGGGAGTTATTATCACACTCCAGCTCCTCCATAACTGGCCGGTCACACCCCGGGGGTTATTATCACACTCCGGCTCCTCCATAACTGGCCGCTCACACCCCGGGGGGGTTATTATCACACTCCGGCTCCTCCATAACTGGCCGCTCACACCCCGGGGGGGTTATTATCACACTCCTCCTCCTCCATAACTGGCCGCTCACACTCCGGGGAGTTATTATCACACTCCGGCTCCTCCATAACTGGCCGCTCACACCCTGGGGAGTTATCACACTCCGGCTCCTCCATAACTGGCCGCTCACACCCCGGGGAGTTATTATCACACTCCGGCTCCTCCATAACTGGCCGGTCACACCCCGGGGAGTTATTATCACACTCCGGCTCCTCCATAACTGGCCGGTCACACCCCGGGGGGTTATTATCACACTCCGGCTCCTCCATAACTGGCCGCTCACACCCCGGGGAGTTATTATCACACTCCAGCTCCTCCATAACTGGCCGGTCACACCCCGGGGGTTATTATCACACTCCGGCTCCTCCATAACTGGCCGCTCACACCCCGGGGGGGTTATTATCACACTCTGGCTCCTCCATAAGTGGCCGCTCACACCCCGGGGGGTTATTATCACACTCCAGCTCCTCCATAACTGGCCGCTCACACCCCGGGGGGTTATTATCACACTCCGGCTCCTCCATAACTGGCCGCTCACACCCCGGGGGGTTATTATCACACTCCAGCTCCTCCATAACTGGCCGCTCACACCCCGGGGGGTTATTATCACACTCAGGCTCCTCCATAACTGGCCGGTCACACCCCGGGGAGTTATCACACTCCATCTCCTCCATAACTGGCCGCTCACACCCCGGGGAGTTATTATCACACTCCAGCTCCTCCATAACTGGCCGCTCACACCCCGGGAGTTATTATCACACTCCGGCTCCTCCATAACTGGCCGCTCACACCCCGGGGGGTTATTATCACACTCCGACTCCTCCATAACTGGCCGCTCACACCCCGGGGGTTATTATCACACTCCGGCTCCTTCATAACTGGCCGGTCACACCCCGGGGGGTTATTATCACACTCCAGCTCCTCCATAACTGGCCGGTCACACCCCGGGGGGTTATTATCATACTCCGGCTCCTCCATAACTGGCCGCTCACACCCCGGGGAGTTATTATCACACTCCGGCTCCTCCATAACTGGCCGCTCACACCCCGGGGGGTTATTATCACACTCCGGCTCCTCCATAACTGGCCGCTCACACCCCGGGGAGTTATTATCACACTCCGGCTCCTCCATAACCGGCCGCTCACACCCCGGGGAGTTATTATCACACTCCAGCTCCTCCATAACTGGCCGCTCACACCCCGGGGAGTTATTATCACACTCCGGCTCCTCCATAACTGTCCGCTCACACCCCGGGGAGTTATTATCACACTCCGGCTCCTCCATAACTGGCCGCTCACACCCCTGGGGGTTATTATCACACTCCGGCTCCTCCATAACTGGCCGCTCACACCCCGGGGAGTTATTATCACACTCCGGCTCCTCCATAACTGGCCGCTCACACCCCGGGGGGTTATTATCACACTCCTCCTCCTCCATAACTGGCCGGTCACACCCCGGGGAGTTATTATCACACTCCTCCTCCTCCATAACTGGCCGCTCACACCCCGGGGAGTTATTATCACACTCCGGCTCCTCCATAACTGGCCGCTCACACCCCGGGGAGTTATTATCACACTCCGGCTCCTCCATAACTGGCCGCTCACACCCCGGGGAGTTATTATCACACTCCGGCTCCTCCATAACTGGCCGCTCACACCCCGGGGAGTTATTATCACACTCCGGCTCCTCCATAACTGGCCGCTCACACCCCGGGGATTTATTATCACACTCCGGCTCCTCCATAACTGGCCGCTCACACCCCGGGGGGTTATTATCACACTCCGGCTCCTCCATAACTGGCCGCTCACACCCCGGGGGGTTATTATCACACTCCGGCTCCTCCATAACTGGCCGCTCACACCCCGGGGAGTTATTATCACACTCCGGCTCCCCCATAGCTGGCCGGTCACACCCCGGGGGATTATTATCACACTCCGGCTCCTCCATAACTGGCCGCTCACACCCCGGGGAGTTATTATCACACTCCAGCTCCTCCATAACTGGCCGCTCACACCCCGGGGGGTTATTATCACACTCCGGCTCCTCCATAACTAGCCGGTCACACCCCGGGGGGTTATTATCACACTCCAGCTCCTCCATAACTGGCCGCTCACACCCCGGGGGGTTATTATCACACTCCGGCTCCTCCATAACTGGCCGCTCACACCCCGGGGAGTTATTATCACACTCCAGCTCCTCCATAACTGGCCGCTCACACTCCGGGGAGTTATTATCACACTCAGGCTCCTCCATAACTGGCCGCTCACACCCCGGGGGGTTATTATCACACTCCGACTCCTCCATAACTGGCCGCTCACACCCCGGGGAGTTATTATCACACTCCGGCTCCTCCATAACTGGCCGCTCACACTCCGGGGGGTTATTATCACACTCCGGCTCCTCCATAACTGGCCGCTCACACCCCGGGGGGTTATTATCACACTCCTGGCTCCTCCATAACTGGCCGCTCACACCCCGGGGGGTTATTATCACACTCCGGCTCCTCCATAACTGGCCGCTCACACCCCGGGAGTCATTATCACACTCCGGCTCCTCCATAACTGGCCGCTCACACCCCGGGGAGTTATTATCACACTCCGGCTCCTCCATAACTGGCCGATCACACCCCGGGGGTTATTATCACACTCCGGCTCCTTCATAACTGGCCGGTCACACCCCGGGGGGTTATTATCACACTCCAGCTCCTCCATAACTGGCCGGTCACACCCCGGGGGGTTATTATCATACTCCGGCTCCTCCATAACTGGCCGCTCACACCCCGGGGAGTTATTATCACACTCCGGCTCCTCCATAACTGGTCGCTCACACCCCGGGGGGTTATTATCACACTCCGGCTCCTCCATAACTGGTCGCTCACACCCCGGGGGGTTATTATCATACTCCGGCTCCTCCATAACTGGCCGCTCACACCCCGGGGGGTTATTATCACACTCCGGCTCCTCCATAACTGGCCGCTCACACCCCGGGGAGTTATTATCACACTCCGGCTCCTCCATAACTGGCCGCTCACACCCCGGGGAGTTATTATCACACTCCGGCTCCTCCATAACTGGCCGCTCACACCCCGGGGGGTTATTATCACACTCCGGCTCCTCCATAACTGGCCGCTTACACCCCGGGGAGTTATTATCACACTCCGGCTCCTCCATAACTGGCCGCTCACACCCCGGGGGGTTATTATCACACTCCGGCTCCTCCATAACTGGCCGCTCACACCCCGGGGGGTTATTATCACACTCCGGCTCCTCCATAACTGGCCGCTTACACCCCGGGGGGTTATTATCACACTCCGGCTCCTCCATAACTGGCCGCTCACACCCAGGGGGGTTATTATCACACTCCGGCTCCTCCATAACTGGCCGCTCACACCCCGGGGAGTTATTATCACACTCCGGCTCCTCCATAACTGGCCGCTCACACCCCGGGGGTTATTATCACACTCCGGCTCCCCCATAACTGGCCGCTCACACCCCGGGGGGTTATTATCACACTCCGGCTCCTCCATAACTGGCCGCTCACACCCCGGGGGGTTATTATCACACTCCGGCTCCTCCATAACTGGCCGCTCACACTCCGGCTCCTCCATAACTGGCCGCTCACACCCCGGGGGGTTATTATCACACTCCGGCTCCTCCATAACTGGCCGCTCACACCTCGGGGGGTTATTATCACACTACGGCTCCTCCATAACTGGCCGCTCACACTCCGGCTCCTCCATAACTGGCCGCTCACACCCCGGGGAGTTATTATCACACTCCAGCTCCTCCATAACTGGCCGCTCACACCCCGGGGGGTTATTATCACACTCCGGCTCCTCCATAACTGGCCGCTCACACCCCGGGGAGTTATTATCACACTCCGGCTCCTCCATAACTGGCCGCTCACACCCCGGGGAGTTATTATCACACTCCGGCTCCTCCATAACTGGCCGCTCACACCCCAGGGAGTTATTATCACACTCCGGCTCCCCCATAGCTGGCCGGTCACACCCCGGGGGGTTATTATCACACTCCGGCTCCTCCATAACTGGCCGCTCACACCCCGGGGGGTTATTATCACTCCGGCTTCTCCATAACTGGCCGTACACACCCCGGGGGGTTATTATCACACTCCGGCTCCTACATAACTGGCTGGTCACACCCGGGGAGTTATTATCACACTCCGGCTCCTCCATACCTGGCCGCTCACACCCCGGGGGTTATTATCACACTCCGGCTCCTCCATAACTGGCCGCTCACACCCCGGGGAGTTATTATCACACTCCGGCTCCTCCATAACTGGCCGCTCACACCCCGGGGAGTTATTATCACACTCCGGCTCCTCCATAACTGGCCGGTCACACCCGGGGGGTTATTATCACACTCCGGCTCCTCCATAACTGGCCGCTCACACCCCGGTGGGTTATTATCACACTCCGGCTCCTCCATAACCGGCCGCTCACACCCCAGGGGGTTATTATCACACTCCAGCTCCTCCATAACTGGCCGCTCACACCCCGGGGGGTTATTATCACACTCCGGCTCCTCCATAACTGGCCGCTCACACCCAGGGGGGTTATTATCACACTCCGGCTCCCCCATAACTGGCCGCTCACACCCTGGGGGGTTATTATCAGACTCCGGCTCCTCCATAACTGTCCGCTCACACTCCGGCTCCTACATAACTGGCCGCTCACACCCCGGGGAGTTATTATCACACTCCGGCTCCTCCATAACTGGCCGGTCACACTCCAGCTCCTCCATAACTGGCCGGTCACACTCCGGCTCCTCCATAACTGGCTGGTCACACCCCTGGGAGTTATTATCCCACTCCGGCTTCTGTGTGCAGTGGATGCAGCCAGTCTCCAGCCTCCATGTCTTGACCAACTAAGAACTAGAGTAGATGGAACAGGTGGTATTTTCTGCTGACATCTTATAGGTTTCTACCTAATATTTACTGTACTGAACACTGCTAACAATGCCAGATCCCTGTGATATATAGGGGTCACACATAGTGATAGAGAGAAGGGGTCACACATGGCCCCTCCGCGGTTGGCTGCCCCATCCATGGCCTCTCTATAGTTGACTGCTCGATTTGTGGCCTCTCCGCGGTTGGGAGGTGGGCATTAGACTTTGGTGGTGATGGATGTTTACTCTGATAATACTGTATGTACCATTAGAATCCACCTTTATAGATTCTTTGGGGACACACTCAGGAATTACTTTTCCTAAGAGCCCAATTATTTGGAGCAATATATGGAGAATTGCAGTGTCCCAGAACAGCCCTTCTTATGCTCACACTTTTATTATAACCAGTTCTGTTCTGGAAAGCTATGGTCCACTGCAAACTGCGTGTATTGTGTCACCCTTCTCAGTATTCAGGTCTGCTTTTCCATTCATTTATTGCATATATATTCAGGTATCAGTGTCTAATGGTATTGTGTCGCCTCCTAGTGTTCAAGTATGGTACTCCTCATGTATATTTCTCTGTATATGCCTAATGGTGTGATGCTGCAATGGCTGGATGTCACGTGACTGTGCCCTGCTTCCATGGTAACACCAATGGTTATCCAGCTTTTGGCTGGGTTACCATGTGACTTCCTATTCTACCCTCAGGGTAGAGCCTAGAATGTATCCTCTCCTTTGAGTTTCTCACTGTAGAGGATACATTCTAGCATCTTCAGTAGTGAAAATGCTAGAATGTATCCTCTCCTTTGAGGCTCTCACTGTAGGGGATACATTCTAGCATCTTCAGTACTGAAATGGCTAGAATGTATCCTCTCCTCTGAATATATCCTCTCCTTTGAGTTTCTGCAGGGGATACATTCTATCATGTTTAGTATTGAAATGTCTAAAATATATACCCTCTCAGAGGAGAGGATACATTCTAGGCACTATAATGAATCCCCTATAGTGAGACACTCAGAGAAGAGGATACATTCTAGCCATTTCAGTACTGAAGATGCTAGAATGTATCCCCTGCAGTGAGAGCCTCAAAGGAGAGGATATACTCAGAGGAGAGGATACATTCTAGCCATTTCAGTACTGAAGATGCTAGAATGTATCCCCTGCAGTGAGAGCCTCAAAGGAGAGGATATACTCAGAGGAGAGGATACATTCTAGCCATTTTAGTACTGAACATGCTAGAATGTTTCCCCTACAGTGAGAGCCTCAAAGGAGAGGATACATTCTAGCATGTTCAGTAGTGAAAATGCTAGAATGTATCCCCTACAGTGAGAAACTCAGAGGAGAGGATATACTCAGAGGAGAGGATACATTCTAGCCATTTCAGTACTGAAGATGCTAGAATGTATCCCCTGCAGTGAGAAACTCAGAAAAGAGGATACACTCAGAGGAGAGGATACATTCTAGCATGTTCAGTACTGAAGTGTCTAGAATGTATCCTCTCCTCTGAGTTTCTCACTGCAGGGTATGCATCCTAGCATGTTTAGGGCTATGTTCACACATAGTATTTTGGTCATTCTTTCTTCGACCAAAACCGAGTGCTGTGTTTTATGTTAGAACATAGCCTAGTAATGTAAAGTCCATCGAGTATCCTCTCCTCTGAGAGGGCATACATTCTAGAATGTTTAGTAGTGAAATGTCTGGAGTGTATCCTCTCCTCTGAGAGGGCATCTCCACCAGGTGTACCCTCTCCTCTGAGAGGGCATCTCCACTAGGTGTATCCTCTCCTCTGAGAGGGCATCTCCACTAGGTGTATCCTCTCCTCTGAGAGGGCATACATTCTAGCAAGTGCAGTTTTGAAAGGTCTAGACCACAGGTGTCAGACTTCATCCCTCGGCTGTTACAGACTACATTTCCCATCATGCCTTACTTGTCCAGACATGGTGGGAATTGTAGTTCTGCAACTGCTGGAGGGCCTGAGTTTGACATCTCTGGTCTAGAATGTTCTCTTTTCTAACTGCAGGGTATACAGTCTAGTATGTATCCTCTCCTCTGAGCGTATCCTCTCCTCTGAGCTTCTCCCTGAGCGGGTTATATTACACAGCATGATTAAGAGGTGAAAGCGAGCGGCGATGTGTTAGGTCAGTGCTTTCTTCCCCTTTGTTCCCTGCACATTTTCTGTGTTATTACACACACAGACAGTGACTGGGGGAACTGCGGGCAGCTGCGGGAGGGGCAGCCCAAAAAATCCTTAGATTGTTCAAGCTGCCCATTGTAGACAGCAGCACTATCGTGATCTGGATTACTCGACCAGTTTGAAGACCACAATCAGCTGATAACATGGATTATTACACCAAATGATTATCAGACGTAACAGCCAGGAAACCTTTGGTGTAATACACCATTGTCTGTACAAGGAACAGGACTGGTGTGTGGGGTCTGTATACAGGGGAGAGGACTGGTGTGTGTGGGGTCTGTATACAGGGGAGAGGACTGGTGTGTGTGGGGTCTGTATGCAGGGGGAGAGGACTGGTGTGTGGGGTCTGTCTACAGGGGGAGAAGACTGGTGTGTGTGGTCTGTCTACAGGGGGAGAGGACTGGTGTGTGGGGTCTGTATACAGGGAGGAGAGGACCGGTGTGTGGGGTCTGTATACAGGACTGGTGTGGGGGGGGGGGGCTGTATACAGGGGGAGAGGACTGGTGTGTGTGGTCTGTATACAGGGGGAGAGGACTGGTGTGTGGGGTCTTTATACAGGGGGAGAGGACTGGTGTGTAGGGTCTGTATACAGGGGGAGAGGACTGGTGTGTGTGTGTGTGTTCTGTATACAGGGGGAGAGGACTGGTGTGTGGGGTCTGTATACAGGGGGAGAGGACTGGTGTGTGTGTGGGGTCTGCATACAGGGGGAGAGGACTGGTGTGTGGGGTCTGCATACAGGGGGAGAGGACTGGTGTGTGGTCTGTATACAGGGGAGAGGACTGGTGTGTGGGGTCTGTATACAGGGGGAGAGGACTGGTGTGTGGGGTCTGTATACAGGGGAGAGGACTGGTGTGTGGGGTCTGTATACAGGGGAGAGGACTGGTGTGTGTAGTCTGTATACAGGGGGAGAGGACTGGTGTGTGGGGTCTGTATACAGGGGGAGAGGACTGGTGTGGGGTCTGTATACAAGGGGAGAGGACTGGTGTGTGTGGGGTCTGTATACAGGGGAGAGGACTGGTGTGTGTGGGGTCTGTATACAGGGGAGAGGACTGGTGTGTGTGGGGTCTGTATACAGGGGAGAGGACTGGTGTGTGTGGGGTCTGTATACAGGGGGAAAGGACTGGTGTGTGGGGTCTGTATACAGGGAGAGGACTGGTGTGTAGGGTCTGTATACAGGGGGAGAGGACTGGTGTGTGTGGGGGGTGTATACAGGGGGAGAGGACTGGTGTGTGTGGGGTCTTTATAGAGGGGGAGAGGACTGGTGTGTGGGGTCTGTATACAGGGGAGAGGACTGTGTGTGTGGGGTCTTTATACAGGGAAGAGGACTGGTGTGTGTGGGGTCTGTATACAGGGGAGAGGACTGGTGTGTGTGGGGTCTGTACACAGGGGGAGAGGACTGGTGTGTAGGGTCTGTATACAGGGGGAGAGGACTGGAGTGGGGGGAGGGCTGTATACAGGGAAGAGGACTGGTGTGTAGGGTCTGTATACAGGGGGAGAGGACTGGTGTGTGTGGTCTGTATACAGGGGAGAGGACTGGTGTGTGGGGTCTGTATACAGGGGGAGAGGACTGGTGTGTGGGGGCCTGTATACAGGGGAGAGGACTAGTGTGGGGGGGTCTGTATACAGGGGAGAGGACTGGTGTGGGGGGGTCTGTATACAGGGGAGAGGACTGGTGTGGGGGGGGTGTATACAGGGTGAGAGGACTGGTGTGGGGGGGGGTCTGTATACAGGGGAGAGGACTGGTGTGTGGGGTCTGTATACAGGGGAGAGGACTGGTGTGTGGGGTCTGTATACAGGGGGAGAGGACTGGTGTGTGTGGGGTCTGTATACAGGGGAGAGGACTGGTGTGTGGGGTCTGTATACAGGGGGAGAGGACTGGTGTGTGTGGGGTCTGTATACAGGGGAGAGGACTGGTGTGTGTGGGGTCTGTATACAGGAAAGAGGACTGGTGTGTGTGTGGGGGGGTCTGTATACGGGGGAGAGGACTGGTGTGAGTCTGTATACAGGGGGAGAGGACTGGTGTGTGTGTGGGGGGGTCTGTATACAGGGGGAGAGGACTAGTGTGTGGGGTCTGTATACAGGGGGAGAGGGGACCAGTGTGGGGTGTCTGTGTACAGGGGTTCTCTCCCCCTGTATACAGACCCCACATACCAGTCCTCTCCCCTGTATACAAACCCCACATACCAGTCCTCTCCCCCTGTATACAGACCCCCCCCACACCAGTCCTCTCCCCCTGTATACAGACCCCCCCACACACAAGTCCTCTCCCCCTGTATACAGACCCCACACACCAGTCCTCTCCCCCTGTATACAGACCCCCCACACACCAGTCCTCTCCCCCTGTATACAGACCCCACACACACGCCTGTACTCTCCCCTATATACAGACCCCACACACCAGTCCTCTCCCACTGTATACAGACCCCACACACCAGTTCTCTCCCCCTGTATACAGACCCCATGTACCAGTCCTCTCCCCTGTATACAGACCCCACACACCAGTCCTCTCCCCCTGTATACAGACCCCACATACCAGTCCTCTCCCCCTGTATACAGACTCCACACACCGGTCCTCTCCCCTGTATACAGACTCCACACACTAGTCCTCTCCCCCTGTATACAGACCCCCCACACACCAGTCCTCTCCCCCTGTATACAGACCCCCCACACCAGTCCTCTCCCCCTGTATACAGACCCCCCACACCACTCCTCTCCCCCTGTATACAGACCTCACACACCAGTCCTCTCCCCCTGTATACAGACCTCACACACCAGTCCTCTCCCCCTGTATACAGACCCCACACACCAGTCCTCTCCCCCTGTATACAGACCCCCCACACCAGTCCTCTCCCCCTGTATACAGACCCCTCACACCAGTGCTCCCCCCCTGTATACAGACCCCCCACACACCAGTCCTCTCCTCCTGTATACAGACCCCACACACCAGTCCTCTCCCCTGTATACAGACCCCACACACCAGTCCTCTCCCCCTGTATACAGACCCCACACACACCAGTCCTCTCCCCTGTATATAGACCCCCCACACACCAGTCCTCTCCCCTGTATATAGAACCCACACACCAGTCCTCTCCCCCTATATACAGACCCCACACCAGTCCTCTCCCCCTGTATACAGACCCCCCACCAGTCCTCTCCCCCTGTATACAGACCCCCCACACACCAGTCCTTTCCCCCTGTATACAGACCATACACCAGTCCTCTCCCCCTGTATACAGACCCCACACACCAGTCCTCCTCCTGTATAGACCCCACACCAGTCCTCTCCCCTGTATACAGACCCCACACACCAGTCCTCTCCCCTGTATACAGACTACACACACCAGTCCTTTCCCCCTGTATATAGACCCCCCACACACCAGTCCTCTCCCCTGTATATAGATCCCCCACACACCAGTCTTCTCCCCTGTATACAGACCCCACACACCAGTCCTCTCCCCTGTATACAGACCCCACACACCAGTCCTCTCCCCTGTATACAGACCCCCCCACCAGTCCTCCCCCCTGTATACAGACCCCCCCACACCAGTCCTCCCCCCTGTATACAGACCCCCCCACACACCAGTCCTCCCCCCTGTATACAGACCCTACACTCCAGTCCTCTCCCCCTGTATACAGACTCCCCCCCCCACACCAGTCCTCCCCCCTGTATACAGACCCCACACACCAGTCCTCTCCCCCTGTATACAGACCCCACACACCAGTCCTCTCCCCCTGTATACAAACCCCACACACCAGTCCTCTCCCCTGTATACAGACCCCACACACCAGTCCTCTCCCCTGTATACAGACCCCACACACCAGTCCTCTCCCCCTGTATACAGACCCCACACACCAGTCCTCTCCCCCTGTATACAGACCCCACACACCAGTCCTCTCCCCCTGTATACAGACCCCACACACCAGTCCTCTCCCCCTGTATACAGACCCCACACACCAGTCCTCTCCCCCTGTATACAGACCCCACACACCAGTCCTCTCCCCCTGTATACAGACCCCACACACCTGTCCTCTCCCCTGTATACAGACCACACACACCAGTCCTCTCCCCTGTATACAGACCCCCACACACCAGTCCTCTCCCCTGTATACAGACCCCCCCACACACCAGTCCTCTCCCCTGTATACCCCTCCATGCTACTATGGATATTGCAGCTTCCTTCACTCTGTTTCTGCAAAGTGAATGGTGCAGCAGCTCACTACTTCCTACTTCCGGTCGAGGCCCCGCCCCTCCTGGTGACATCACACCTCAAAGGAGAGGATACATTCTAGCATCTACCCTCAGTCTATGCCCTACCATCAAGGGAATAGGTTGTGTGTTCGTCCTCTCTCCCTGCTAAGAGAGAGGCCTGCGTGTGCTCTGCTGCTCCAGTCCACTGGCTGTGTTCCTGTCTCAAGTCTCAAGATTCTCATCTGGGTGTCGATTCTTCAGTCATTCTTCAGTTCCTCTCATCATCATCTTCTCTAATCATCAACAGCAAGTATTTTATTCAAGTCTCATTCCACCCAGCATCTCCGCTACAGTATCACTACTACTCCCATTATTCAGCACGCTACTCTCACAGCCTATTGCAGCATCACCCATTACTCTGCCTTATTCCCGGTTGCATCCGGAGAGACTGTTGCTACTAGTTACCACCGTTACAATAAATACACAACTACCGTTGTTTCTGAACCTTGGCATTGGTGTGATAATTGGTGCCCTGACTAAGGACAACGAAGAATCGCATGCCCAGTATTCCCGCATGGTCAGGAGCCCGGTTTCCAGCTGTATCACCCTCGTGCCTACACTGTGACCACATTATCCTACAGCTGCCCCGGTTCCTGCCTGTTAGCACCATCTATACTGCGGAGTGGCCCCTAGGGGCCAGGGCATCGCAGAATGATCAGCTTATAAAACAATCAGCTGATCGCTACATGTAATAGCAACGGGCGGGCGTCGGATGGGGATTGTAGTATAAAATAAAAGTATTTGTTTCTTTACCACGTTCACTGATGTTCCCCCAGAGTACGTAAAACTACTAGGGACAACAAGTTGTAGAAGTCTTGTAAAAGACAAGAGAGAATTAGGCCTCACAGATTGGCCCAAGAGGGCATGGTTGTTCCCTTACATCAACGGCGGCACAATTGGGGGTTTATTGCCCCTTAGGCAGGACAAAAAGAATGTTTATTAGTAAAAATAACTTTAAAGAATATACTAAGGATATGGTCCCTCCTCCCTCAGGTATAAGAGGAGGCCGGCCCCCCACGTTAGTGCGTTAATTTTTGTTTCTTTAACAGAGACTTCTGCAAATCAGAGAAATCAAAGACTTTATAAGAGCAGTGTCCAGACTTGGTCCGAGGACATGCAGACCTCTGAGTCCTTGGGATCTCTCTTTAGGCTAAGGACCCTATTACACGGGATGATTATCGTGCGAAAAATCGTTAAATCGTTCAAATTTAAACAATAATCGTTCTGTGTAATTGCAGGCAACAATCAAAAAATCGTTTGTATGTTGTTGATCGTTGATTTAGATCTGAACCTAAAATTATCGTTAATCGTTCGCCGTAATTTCACATTCGTTCGCTCAAGTTCCGCATTTTTTCACTAATCATTCAGTGCACATTGTCCATTGGTTCGCTAAGATCAGAAGGAATAAACTATCTGTATAATGATCGCAATAACGATCGTAACTAGCGATTATCGTTCTGTGTAATTTGGTAAACAATGTCAGGTTAACGATAAACAAACAATCTCGTTTGCAATCTTAAAGCGTTAGTCGTTAATTGTTACAAATCGCTCAATGTAATAGGACCCTTAAAGTCTTTAAAGGGGTATTCCCCCCAAGAGCTAAAAAATGAAATGCTCCCAAACCTAGCTGGTCTTACTCACCATGTCCCCCTGAATATTTTGAGCCGTCTCCCATCTTTCTAGCTGCTGCCGTTCCTGAGTTACAAGTTTTTCTAAAAGCCGATCTATATCCAAGATAGCAAACTACATTTCCCATCATGCAATGCGTCTGCCTGATGATGGTGAAGTAGCAGAGCTGAGACAATGAAGGAGATGATGACAGTGTAGCAGAGCTGAGATGGCGGTGTCGGTGTAGCAAAGCTGAGTTGGAAGTGACGGTGTAGCAGAGCTGAGTTGGCGGTGACGGTGTAGCAGAGCTGAGTTGGCGGTGACGGTGTAGCAGAGCTGAGTTGGCGGTGACGGAGTAGCAGAGCTGAGTTGGCGGTGACGGCGTAGCAGAGCTGAGTTGGCGGTGACGGCGTAGCAGAGCTGAGTTGGCGGTGACGGCGTAGCAGAGCTGAGTTGGCGGTGACGGCGTAGCAGAGCTGAGTTGGCGGTGACGGCGTAGCAGAGCTGAGTTGGCGGTGACGGCGTAGCAGAGCTGAGTTGGCGGTGACGGCGTAGCAGAGCTGAGTTGGCGGTGACGGCGTAGCAGAGCTGAGTTGGCGGTGACGGCGTAGCAGAGCTGAGTTGGCGGGGACGGCGTCGCAGAGCTGAGTTGCGGGGGCGGAGCTTGCCGCGGGCGAATGCGGAGGGGGGGGGCGGAGCTTACCGCGGGCGATTACGGGGGCGGAGCTTGCCGCGGGCGATTGCGGGGGGGCGGAGCTTGCCGCGGGTGAGTGCGGAGGCTATGCTGCGGGTGAGTGAGGGATGCCACAGGTGATGGGGGGGGGCGGTTGGTTGTGGGGCAGGGGGCTGTGTGCTGCGGGTGAGTGCGGAGGCTATACTGCGGGTGGGTGATGGGGAGGGCAGGGGGCTGTGTGCTGTGGGTGAGTGCGGAGGCTACACTGCGGGTGGGTGAGGGATGCCACAGGTGATGGGGGGGCGGTTGGTTGTGGGGCAGGGGGCTGTGTGCTGCGGGTGAGTGCGGAGGCTATACTGCGGGTGGGTGATGGGGGGGGCAGGGGGCTGTGTGCTGCGGGTGAGTGCGGAGGCTATACTGCGGGTGGGTGATGGGGGGGGCAGGGGGCTGTGTGCTGCGGGTGAGTGCGGAGGCTATACTGCGGGTGGGTGATGGGGGGGGCAGGGGGCTGTGTGCTGTGGGTGAGTGCGGAGGCTACACTGCGGGTGGGTGATGGGGGGGGCTGTGTGCTGCGGGTGAGTGCGGAGGCTACACTGTGGGTGGGTGATGGGGGGGGGGCTGTGTGCTGCGGGTGAGTGCTGGCCGGTGGCCGGGAGGCTCTGGACACAGGGGGTGAGCTCTGGGCTGGGGGTGACCGGGTGGCTGCTGTTACAGAGGGAGACAGTGGCTGATCACTGTCTCCATCTCTAACAGCAGCCACCCCATCAGTGTTCTCAGTCACTTCACTGTGCTGGGACTGAGGACACGTGATGCCGACACGGAGGGTGGGGGCCAGGAGCAGGGAGCGTGTTGGGTTGGACTAAGGTCTGATGATTCTATGCAATCCGTGGGGGTGAATGCAGCTGGATAACAGCAAAACTGTGCAGAATCCATACTAACTTTATATTGGAAAGATGAAAAGCTACTGGTGGGCAGCATATTAATGCAAAAATAATTTTGGGGGGAATACCACTTTAAGTAAAGAGCCCTTTGAACCGCTCTCCAAAATTCCTTTAAAGTTACTAGCCCTAAAGACGACTTTTTTACTGGCCATCACCTTGGCCAAGCGTGTAGGAGAATTTCAGGCCTTATCCTCAGTTGAACCCTGCACCACCTTTTTATAAGATAAGGTCCTTCTAAAGTTCCTTCCTTCATTTTCTCATTTCATTTTTCAGTGTCCTTTCATTTTCTAACCTGAATCAGTTGGTAGTCATCCCGGTACTTTCCCCAGAACTTACAGCAGAAGACCTTGGGAAAAACCTGGGAGCCTGGACATGGTGAGATGCCTAAAGACCTATCTTCTTAGAAGTAAGGACTTCAGGCAATCAGAAAATTAGTTTGTGTCCTTTTCTGGACAAAACAAGAGTCTAAAAGCATCTAAACTCTCAGTCTCCAGGTGGATTTCTGAATGCATCAATTGCTGCCATGAGACTGAATGAGAAAGATCCACATGAATTTACCAAGGCCCACTCAACTCGAGCGGTGGCGACTTCGTGGGCTGAAAAAGCTCTGATCCCGTCGGAACAGATCTGTCAATCTTGGTCTACTCCAAGAACATTTTTCGAACACTACCGTATAAGAGGTTCTTCCTCTTCTACCTTGGACTTTTCTTCTTCAGTAGTCAGCCAGGCATTCAAGATTCCCAACCCTAGGGATTAATGTACACGCTAAATCCCCAATTGTGCCGCTGTGGTCGTAAGGTAAGGTTACATTTGATTGATAATGTGTTTTCCAACAGCGTGTTTTGTCCAACAGCGGCAACCATACCTAGCGTATAAGAAGATTCCCAACTTTAACCCCGATTTTTCAGGGTTAAAAAGTCGTCTTATATGCCGGAAAATCGGGTATTTGTTTTTGTCTTTATTATTAACTCACTGACGTGGGGGGCCAGCCTCCTTTTTACCTCAGGGAGGAGGGGCCATATCCTAAGTAAAGTTATTCTTACTTTTAAATATTTTTTTTTGTACTACCTAAGCTCACAGGGGCAGTAAACCCCAAATTGTGCTGCTGTTGGACTAAGGGAAAACACATTATCAATCAAATTCTGATGAATATGTCCAATGGGACATTTTGGAGACTTCCTCACAGTCCTCACCTATTGTTCCAGGAGGAAAGATTGTGTCTGATGAATCAACAGCTACTACGACAACCCTTATGTGGACCTTATGCTTACTTGGGATACATCAGAATATATGGTTTTTACTCTGGGACCTCAGCTTCCTCACCTATTGTCCCAGAAGGGCAGATTGTGTCTGGGTCTGGACTACCTATGATTGAGTGCCTGAAGATTGACAGCCCATACCGATGAGCTGAGGCTTTTCAGAATTGGTGGTAAACATTCTTCTGCTATTAAGAACAGAATCCACTAACAGAACCTTCCCGAGGGTCAAGGAGGTTTTCTATCCTGGTGTGAGAAGAATGGGTTTGAGAAAGGGCTGAAGCTGCTACCATCAAAGTCCATGTCTCTGCTCTTTATGCCCTTCTAGACGGCTGACTGTCCCATGATTCCCCTAATACAGAGATTTATTACAGCTACAGAGAGGATTTAACCGACTGCCATGGATCTGACTCCAGGTGGGATCTGGGACTTGTCCTGGATCAGCTCTGCAAAGCTCCGTTTTGAGCCATTGCTTTGGTTAGATTACCTGGCCCTCAGGGTCCGCTTCCTAGTAGCTATTACATCTGCAATACGCGGCGGGTGTGACACAGGTGTTAGGAGCCACTGAACCAGCTCATTTTATCCTCGGGGCTGGCGTAGTCATGAGAACTTTGTCGTCTCTTAACCCCAAGGTTCCTTCCTTTTCCAACATTACTCAGCAGGTTAAGTTACCTGTTTTTTGTCTAAATTCCTCCAATGAGGAAGAGTTACGACTGCGGATGTGGGCTGGGCCTTGAGAACGATATAGAGAGAATCTGAGAAGTCAGATTTTTTGTATCTTTTTCAGGAACAGGGTTGGAAGTCCCCAAAGGGAGAAGGCAGACTCTCTCTGTGTGTTACCAAGAGGTGGGAGGCCAAGCACCAGAATCCATTCAACAAGGGCAATGTCTACACCCTAGCTGGAGAAGATGTGCATGCCCATCGATCACATATGCAAAACTTGTAAGGGAAAGTGTCACGTCACTGGAGTGCTGTAATATGATTATGCTGTGAATAAAACACTACTACTTTTTCATCTTTACCTGGTGTGCCGTGGACTATCTTCTACTATATATATATATATATATATATATACCCCTCTTAGATGTGAGGAAATGAAATCTTCTCAGTGATACTCTGCTCTGTACAAAGCTGAATGTACTGACACCAACATCCCACACACATCATCCCTGGGAATCCCAATGACGGCCTAGAGGTGGCAACACACACAGAATTACAGTGGTAACCCCTTCCAGGCTGATCCAACTGTGCTGTAATGTCTCTCTCTATATATATATATATATATATATATATATATATATATATATATATATATATATATATATATATATATGTGTGTGTGTGTGTGTGTGTGTGTGTGTGTGTGTGTGTGTGTGTGTGGTCTCCACTTGCCTGTATGGCCTCCCTACAAGGCCCGGGCATGCTCCTGATGAGGTGTATGACTTCCCTACAAGGCCCGGGCATGCTCCTGATGAGGTGTCTGTATGACCTCCCTACAAGGCCCGGGCATGCTCCTGATGAGGTGTATGACTTCCCTACAAGGCTCGGGCATGCTCCTGATGAGGTGTCTGTATGACCTCCCTACAAGGCCCGGGCATGCTCCTGCTGAGGTGTCTGTATGACCTCCCTACAAGGCCCGGGCATGCTCCTGATGAGGTGTCTGTATGACCTCCCTACAAGGCCTGGGCATGCTCCTGATGAGGTGTCTGTATGACCTCCCTACAAGGCCCGGGCATGCTCCCGATGAGGTGTCTGTGTGACCTCCCTACAAGGCCCGGGCATGCTCCCGATGAGGTGTCTGTATGACCTCCCTACAAGGCCCGGGCATGCTCCTGATGAGGTGTCTGTATGACCTCCCTACAAGGCCTGGGCATGCTCCTGATGAGGTGTCTGTATGACCTCCCTACAAGGCCCGGGCATGCTCCTGATGAGGTGTCTGTATGACCTCCCTACAAGGCCTGGGCATGCTCCTGATGAGGTGTCTGTATGACCTCCCTACAAGGCCCGGGCATGCTCCCGATGAGGTGTCTGTGTGACCTCCCTACAAGGCCCGGGCATGCTCCCGATGAGGTGTCTGTATGACCTCCCTACAAGGCGCGGGCATGCTCCTGATGAGGTGTATGACCTCCCTACAAGGCCCGGGCATGCTCCTGATGAGGTGTATGACCTCCCTACAAGGCCCGGGCATGCTCCTGATGAGGCGGCTGTATGATCTTCCTACAAGGCCCGGGCATGCTCCTGATGAGGTGTCTGTATGACCTCCCTACAAGGCCCGGGCATGCTCCTGATGAGGTGTCTGTATGACCTCCCTACAAGGCCCGGGCATGCTCCTGCTGAGGTGTCTGTATGACCTCCCTACAAGGCCCGGGCATGCTCCTGATGAGGTGTATGACTTCCCTACAAGGCTCGGCATGCTCCTGATGAGGTGTCTGTATGACCTCCCTACAAGGCCCGGGCATGCTCCTGATGAGGTGTCTGTATGACCTCCCTACAAGGCCCGGGCATGCTCCTGATGAGGTGTCTGTATGACCTCCCTACAAGGCCCGGGCATGCTCCTGATGAGGTGTCTGTATGACCTCCCTACAAGGCACGGGCATGCTCCTGATGAGGTGTATGACCTCCCTACAAGGCCCGGGCATGCTCCTGATGAGGTGTCTGTATGACCTCCCTACAAGGCCTGGGCATGCTCCTGATGAGGTGTATGACCTCCCTACAAGGCCCGGGCATGCTCCTCATGAGGTGTCTGTATGACCTCCCTACAAGGCCCAGGCATGCTCCTGATGAGGTGGCTGTATAACCTCCCTACAAGGCCCAGACATGCTCCTGATGAGGTGTATGACCTCCCTACAAGGCCCGGGCATGCTCCTGATGAGGTGTATGACCTCCCTACAAGGCCCGGGCATGCTCCTGATGAGGTGTATGACCTCCCTACAAGGCCTGGGCATGCTCCTGATGAGGTGTATGACCTCCCTACAAGGCCCGGGCATGCTCCTGATGAGGTGTCTGTATGACCTCCCTACAAGGCCCGGGCATGCTCCTGATGAGGTGTATGACCTCCCTACAAGGCCCGGGCATGCTCCTGATGAGGTGTATGACCTCCCTACAAGGCCCGGGCATGCTCCTGATGAGGTGTATGACCTCCCTACAAGGCCCGGGCATGCTCCTGATGAGGTGTATGACCTCCCTACAAGGCCCGGGCATGCTTCTGATGAGATGGCCGATAGTCTCCTGAGGGATCTCTTCCCAGATCTGGACTGAAGTCTTCTCCACCTCCTGGACAGTCTGTTCTATAAATTGACGTTGGTGGATGGAGGAGACATGATGTCCCCGATGTGCTCAATGGGATTCAGGGGAACGAGCGGCCAGTCCATAGCTTCACTGCCTCCATCTTGTAGGAACTGCTGACACTGCAGCCACATGAGATCTAGCATTGTCCTGCATTTGGAGGAACCCCAACCGCTATCCCACCACCACTACCGCTGCAGGGAGGAGATCCAGGGCTATCCCACCACCACTACAGGGTGGAGATCCAGGGCTATCCCACCACCACCGCTGCAGGGTGGAGATCCAGGGCTATCCCACCACCACCGCTGCAGGGTGGAGATCCAGGACTATCCCACCACTACCGCTGCAGGGAGGAGATCCAGGACTATCCCACCACCACCGCTGCAGGGTGGAGATCCAGGACTATCCCACCACCACTACCGCTGCAGGGAGGAGATCCAGGACTATCCCACCACCACTACCGCTGCAGGGAGGAGATCCAGGACTATCCCACCACCACTACCGCTGCAGGGAGGAGATCCAGATCTATCCCAAGACCACTGCTGCAGGGAGGAGATCCAGGACTATCCCACCACTACCGCTGCAGGAAGGGGATCCAGGGCTATCCCACCACCACCGCTGCAGGGTGTTGATCCAGGGCTATCCCACCACCACTACCGCTGCAGGGAGGAGATCCGGGGCTATCCCACCACCACTACCGCTGCAGGGAGGAGATCCAGGGCTATCCCACCACCACTACCGCTGCAGGGAGGAGATCCAGGGCTATCCCACCACCACCGCTGCAGGGAGAAGATCCAGGACTATCCCACCACTACCGCTGCAGGGAGGAGATCCAGGACTATCCCACCACCACTACCGCTGCAGGGAGAAGATCCAGGACTATCCCAAGACCACCGCTGCAGGGTGGAGATCCAGGACTATCCCACCACCACTACCGCTGCAGGGAGGAGATCCAGGACTATCCCAAGACCACCGCTGCAGGGTGGAGATCCAGGGCTAGATCCTGCCCCCCCTCCCCCACTGCAGGGAGATCCCGGGTTATGGTGCCCCCTACTGCAGGGAGATCTAAGGCTATAATCACTACCCTCGCAGGTCAGGCTGTCTAATAGGCTCAGTGGCCGTTCCCGTCGGAGCCTGGTGGTGGCCGAGCACTGTGCGGCACTTGTTGGGGTGTCTTCTTGGTCTGGTGAGGATTGCTTCGGATGTGATCACACATGTTTTTTGTGCTGTGATTTTCCTGTGAATTGCAGATTCGAGGTCACGCTGCAGCATCTTCACCGCAATGTTGACTGGATCGCAGCAAATATGGCGCCAGTTTTCATGCAACTGCAAAACTCACAGCAAAGTAACAGGAAAATCGAAAAAAAAACAAACCGCCATGTGTGACTCAAAAGAGAACTCCGCATGGAAAAAACGGCTTTTAAACTGGTGTCAGAAAGTTATAAAGATCAGCAAATTACCTGTCTTCCAGTACTTATCAGCTGCTGTATGTCCTGCAGGAAGTGGTATATTCTCTTCAGTCTGGACTCACAACTCTCTGGTGAATGCAAAACTAGCAAAATTTTATTTGTAGGACAGTGAGAAATGTTAGGTTTGGCGGTAGAGATGGCGCTGGGTGCGGCAGCGGAGGTATATATAGCGGAGCGGACAGTCACGGACGCTTCCATCGTCTCAGACACAATAAATACAATGTACATCTATACACAACGCTGTGCGCTCCGTCACCGACCGTCAGCTCCGGGATCTTATACAGTAACATTCTGACCACCCTCCAGACATGTATCTGCAGCCACCACTAGGGGGAGCTCACAGCATAGTATCAGGTACTACCCTACAGAGGAGGAGGTGCTGCTGCAGCATAGTGTCTGTACGCAGAGGGTTTGGAGCTGTGTGTCAGGAAGGATCCCGCTGCTATATAGATTATAATGGCCCCTGTCCGGTGGACAGGTATATAGTGAGGATACCCTTGTCCGCGTAGGGAGAGTATAACGCACAGTGCTGTAAGAAAATAAAATAGAGACGTCTATAGTAGAAGGAAAACTTTGGAAAAGTCTAGAACTTTGGTAGAAGGACCTGGGGGCTACGCTACACCTCAGCTTGTGCTTTTTGGACTAATAAAATATAGATCTATGTAGATGATCCCCGATTCCCTTTATGTAGCGGAGCAGCCGGCGGCTGGCCAGGAGGGCGGGGTCTCAGGTTAACCCTTCTCCCCACAGTCACCACCCTCAGGGGTTAAGGCAGGAGCGGTTATTGCAGCAGTGACCAACGCAGGGCAGAGAGGAGGAGCAGACACTCCAGCCGCACTGCCCACTAGGGGGCGCTCACAGTCAGCGCAGGGCAGAGAGGAGGAGGATGAGGAGATGCCAGGCCGCACTGCCCACTAGGGGGCGCTCACAGTCAGCGCAGGGCAGAGAGGAAGAGGATAAGGAGACGCCAGGCCGCACTGCCCACTAGGGGGCGCTCACAGTCAGCGCAGGGCAGAGAGGAGGAGGATGAGAAGATGCCAGGCCGCACTGCCCACTAGGGGGCGCTCACAGTCAGCGCAGGGCAGAGAGGAGGAGGATGAGAAGATGCCAGGCCGCACTGCCCACTAGGGGGCGCTCACAGTCAGCGCAGGGCAGAGAGGAGGAGGATGAGGAAATGCCCGACCGCACTGCCCACTAGGGGGCGATCACAGTCAGCGCAGGGCAGAGAGGAGGAGGATGAGGAGATGCCAGGCCGCACTGCCCACTAGGGGGCGCTCACAGTCAGCGCAGGGCAGAGAGGAGGAGGATGAGGAGATGCCAGGCCGCACTGCCCACTAGGGGGCGCTCACAGTCAGCGCAGGGCAGAGAGGAGGAGGATGAGGAAATGCCCGACCGCACTGCCCACTAGGGGGCGATCACAGTCAGCGCAGGGCAGAGAGGAGGAGGATGAGGAGATGCCAGGCCGCACTGCCCACTAGGGGGCGCTCACAGTCAGCGCAGGGCAGAGAGGAGGAGGATGAGGAGATGCCAGGCCGCACTGCCCACTAGGGGGCGCTCACAGTCAGCAAGTGGTTGTGGAATGTTGGTTAGTGGATTATGGCAGGACTGACGCTCCGGTATAGTGGTCATGGCAGCGTCTGCTTCTATGAAATGTTCAGTACAATGAAATCTACAAGACGTCCATGAGGGGCTCAGGGGTACGGCACCTCCATCAGCTTGTACCATCCCACAGTCTCCTGGTTCAAGTTGAAATCTTTCAGTGCGAGCGTCAGACCCCCGAGGAAGAAGTTCTCCCGTAGAGATTCAGCGCTCAGGACGCTTAACTGGAGGTCTCTCTGCCGGAGGGTCTCCTTACTATATCCGCTATACACCAGCTGTAGGGGCAACAAGAGTAAACAGGGTTATAGCATACAGCAACCTGCCCTGGAGGCATGGCATTGTACAGCATTGGGGGGGGGGGGGGGGGGGGGGGGGGGGGGCAGGGCAGTGTACAGCATGGGGGGAGGGGGGGGAGGGCAGGCAATGTAAGGCATCAGGGGTGGGGGCAGGGCGGTGTACAGCATTGGGGGGGAAGGGAGGGCAGGCAGTGTAAGGCATGGGGGGGGCAGTGTAAGGCATGGGGGGGGGCAGGGCAGTGTACAGCATTGGGGGGAAGGGGGGGGGAGGGCAGGCAATGTAAGGCATGGGGGGGGCAGGGTAAGGCATGGGGGGGGCAGGGCAGTGTACAGCATTGGGGGGAAGGGGGGGGGGAGGGCAGGCAATGTAAGGCATCAGGGGTGGGGGCAGGGCAGTGTACAGCATTGGGGGGGAAGGGAGGGCAGGCAGTGTAAGGCATGGGGGGGGCAGTGTAAGGCATGGGGGGGGGCAGGGCAGTGTAAGGCATGGGGGTCAGGGGGCAGTGTACAGCCTGGGGGGGGGGGAGGGCAGGCAATGTGAGGCATGGGGGGGAGGCAGGCAATGTGAGGCATGGGGGGGCAGGCAATGTGAGGCATGGGGGGGAGGCAGGCAATGTGAGGCATGGGGGGGCAGGCAATGTGAGGCATGGGGGGGAGGCAGGCAATGTGAGGCATGGGGGGGCAGGCAATGTGAGGCATGGGGGGGGCAGGCAATGTGAGGCATGGGGGGGCAGGCAATGTAAGGCATGGGGGAGGCAAGCAATGTAAGGCATGGGGGGGGGGGCAGGCAATGTAAGGCATGGGGGGGAGGGCAAGCAATGTGAGGCATGGGGGGGGGGGAGGCAATGTAAGGCATGGGGGGGGGCAGGCAATGTAAGGCATGGGGGGGGGGGCAGGCCAGTGTAAGGGCCCTATTCTACAGTAACGATGATGGGCCCCATTTGGCCCGATTCGGCCGATTATCGTTCGGTGCAATAGGGAGAAAGATCAGCCGATGATCGCCTGATTGAATAGCGGTTGAATAGCGGTGCATGGCGGGCGACCGACGATTTGACAGGCAGCAGCATCATACATTACATCCCACACGCTCTATCTTCTGAATGGCCGGTCAGCTGACGGAGCCACGGGGGTCCCGGCCTGTGATTGGCTGAGTGTGGCCTGTCAGCTGACCGGCCATTCTGAAGATAGAGCGCGCGGGACCTGGGGATGAAGACAGCGCGGAGAAGAAGCCTGGACACGTAATGTATGATGCTGCAAGGACATCGGTAACTATGTCCCTGCAGCCCTCGCTCAACGATCATCGGGCCGTGGAATAGGCCCAGTAAATGAGCGGCAATCTAGTAGATCGCTGCTCGTTTACATCGTTGATCGGGCCCTCCTCGGCCCGTGGAATAGGACCCTAAGGACCCTATTCCACCGGACGATTATCGTTCGCATAATTGTTAACGATTAACGATCTCAAACGACCGCTATTGCGAAAGACCTGAAAACGTTCACTCATTTCCATGGAACGATAATCGTTACTTATGATCGTATTTGCGATTGTTTTTTCTTTGCTATTTCTTCGCTATTGCGTTCGTATCTACTGCGAACGACCGAACGATGTCTTATTCAATGTGAACTATTTGCGAACGTTATGCAGGCAGGGAGGGCAGGGGGCAGTGTAAGGCATGGGGGGGGGGGCAGTGTAAGGAATGGGGGGGCAGCATTGGGGGGGAAGGGAGGGCAGGCAGTGTAAGGAATGGGGGGGCAGCATTGGGGGGGGGGGAAGGGAGGGCAGGCAGTGTAAGGCATGGGGCAGTGTAAGGCATGGGAGGGGCAGGGGGCAGTGTAAGGAATGGGAGGGGCAGGGCAGTGTACAGCATTGGGGGGGAAGGGAGGGCAGGCAGTGTAAGGCATGGGGGGGGCAGGGCAGTGTACAGCATTGGGGGAAAAGGGAGGGCAGGCAGTGTAAGGCAGGGGGCAGTGTAAGGCATGGGGGGGGCAGTGTAAAGCATGGGGGGGGGGGCAGTGTAAGGCATGGGGGGCCGGGCAGTGTAAGGAATGGGGGGCAGGGCAGTGTACAGCATTGGGGGGGAAGGGAGGGCAGGCAGTGTAAGGCATGGGGGGGCAGTGGGCAGTGTAAGGCATGGGGGGGGGGGCAGGGCAGTGTACAGCATTGGGGGGGAAGGGAGGGCAGGCAGTGTAAGGCATGGGGCAGTGTAAGGCATGGGGGGGCAGTGGGCAGTGTAAGGCATGGGGGGGGCAGGGCAGTGTACAGCATTGGGGGGGAAGGGAGGGCAGGCAGTGTAAGGCATGGGGGGGCAGTGGGCAGTGTAAGGCATGGGGGGGGGCAGGGCAGTGTAAGGCATGGGGGGGGGCAGATAAAAATAAGTTTAAAAGATGTCAGCTATTCCTGGTTTCTATGGTTTGTGTTCAGCCTCTAGAGGTCTGAAGATGTATAACACAGGACCCTCTGACTGCTCGGCCCTGCACCGGCCGCTCCATACACACAACTCACCATCTCGTTAAATGTCGGGTTGCAGGTTTTCCGGGAAATTTTGGTTTTCCGTTTGGAGGTTTTGTGGGGGTCCGGGAGCAGATAGGTCTTCACGTAAGGGTTGGGGTCTGTACTATCCTCGGTCACCTGGAAAACAAAGAGATCTACTGTAAGCTGCTGGGAGGTATAGTCCGTGGCCGGGATCTACAGTAAGCTGCTGGGAGGTATAGTCCGTGGCCGGGATCTACTTTAAGCTGCTGGGAGGTATAGTCCGTGGCCGGGATCTACTTTAAGCTGCTGGGAGGTATAGTCCGTGGCCGGGATCTACTGTAAGCTGCTGGGAGGTATAGTCCGTGGCCGGGATCTACTTTAAGCTGCTGGGAGGTATAGTCCGTGGCCGGGATCTACTTTGAGCTGCTGGGAGGTAGAGTCCGTGGCCGGGATCTACTGTAAGCTGCTGGGAGGTATAGTCCGTGGCCGGGATCTACTTTAAGCTGCTGGGAGGTATAGTCCGTGGCCGGGATCTACAGTAAGCTGCTGGGAGGTATAATCTGTGGCCGGGATCTACTTTGAGCTGCTGGGAGGTATAGTCTGTGGCCGGGATCTACTTTGAGCTGCTGGGAGTTATATAGTCTGTGGCCGGGATCTACTTTGAGCTGTTGGGAGGTATAGTCTGTGGCCGGGATCTACTTTGATCTGCTGGGAGGTATAGTCTGTGGCAGGGATCTACTTTGAGCTGCTGGGAGGTATAGTCTGTGGCCGGGATCTACTTTGAGCTGCTGGGAGGTATAGTCTGTGGCCGGGATCTACTTTGAGCTGCTGGGAGGTATAGTCTGTGGCCGGGATCTACTTTGAGCTGCTGGGAGGTATAGTCTGTGGCCGGGATCTACTTTGAGCTGCTGGGAGGTATAGTCTGTGGCCGGGATCTACTTTGAGCTGCTGGGAGGTATAGTCTGTGGCCGGGATGTACAGTAAGCTGCTGGGAGGTATAGTCTGTGGCCGGGATCTACTTTGAGCTGCTGGGAGGTATAGTCTGTGGCCGGGATCTACTTTGAGCTGCTGGGAGGTAGAGTCTGTGGCCGGGATCTACTTTGAGCTGCTGGGAGGTATAGTCTGTGGCCGGGATCTACAGTAAGCTGCTGGGAGGTATAGTCTGTGGCCGGGATCTACTTTGAGCTGCTGGGAGGTATAGTCTGTGGCCGGGATCTACTTTGAGCTGCTGGGAGGTATAGTCTGTGGCCGGGATCTACTTTGAGCTGCTGGGAGGTATAGTTTGTGGCTAGGATCTGCAATGATCTACTGTCTGGCGCTGGAGCTGCCGGGATCTCACCATATTCATACACGTCCGGCACTCACCAGATCCTTTATGTGCATCACCATAATGAACAGCGTCCCGTTCCGGTAAGAAATGGATAACTTCACTTCTCCTTCTATTTTCCCAGCTCCTGGGCTGAGGGGAGGGTCACCTGGAGGACAGGTGAGGGTTAATAGTGCAGGCTATACAGGGGGGATATAACAGACTGGGGGTCCGCCATACCTGTATAGCGCATAGTGACATCACTCCCATCTATCTTCTCATCGCGGGGCAGCGGGTGGAAGAAAGTATAGACCAGGTCACACTGTCAGATAAACAAGGGGCAGGTCAGTGCCATAGAGGAGAGAGGGAGCAGCGATAACCCCTGCATGGGGCCCCTGGAGACATCACATGGCTGCTCCTGCAGGCACTCACCTCGGACACCTCAGACGGGCTGCCCAGCAGGCTCTGGATGTAACTGTTCAGCTCCACCTTCCTCTTGGCGGCCACGTCTTTTATGTGAGTTCTTCCCAGGATGACTTTACTCGGGAAACTAATGGAAAAAAAGAAACGTCTGAGTCTTCTCTACAGGAGCCATGGACAACACAACAAATGGCAGCCATAACTCCGCCCCATCAGCTCCGCCTCCAGGAGGATAAGGGACCCCGTCACCATCAGCTCCGCCTCCAGGAGGATAAGGGACCCTATTACCATCAGCTCCCCGTCCAGGAGGATAAGGGACCAGTTACCATCAGCTCCGCCTCCAGGAGGATAAGGGACCCTATTACCATCAGCTCCGCCTCCAGGAGGATAAGGGACCCTATTACCATCAGCTCCGCCTCCAGGAGGATAAGGGACCCTATTACCATCAGCTCCGCCTCCAGGAGGATAAGGGACCCTATTACCATCAGCTCCGCCTCCAGGAGGATAAAGGACCCTATTACCATCAGCTCCGCCTCCAGGAGGATAAAGGACCCTATTACCATCAGCTCCGCCTCCAGGAGGATAAGGGACCCTATTACCATCAGCTCCCCGTCCAGGAGGATAAGGGACCAGTTACCATCAGCTCCGCCTCCAGGAGGATAAGGGACCCTGTTACCATCAGCTCCGCCTCCAGGAGGATAAGAGTCCCCCTCCCCATCAGCTCCGCCTCCAGGAGGATAAGGGACCATATTACCATCAGCTCCGCCTCCAGGAGGATAAGGGACCATATTACCATCAGCTCCGCCTCCAGGAGGATAAGAGACCCTATTATCATCAGCTCCGCCTCCAGGAGGATAAGGGACCAGTTACCATCAGCTCCGCCTTCAGGAGGATAAGAGACCCCCTCCCCATCAGCTCCGCCTCCAGGAGGATAAGAGACCCTATTACCATCAGCTCCCCGTCCAGAAGGGTAAGGGACCCTATTACCATCAGCTCCGCCTTCAGGAGGATAAGAGACCCTATTACCATCAGCTCCGCCTCCAGGAGGATAAGGGACCCTATTACCATCAGCTCCGCCTCCAGGAGGATAAGGGACCCTATTACCATCAGCTCCACCTCCAGGAGGATAAGGGACCCTATTACCATCAGCTCCGCCTCCAGGAGGATAAGGGACCCTATTACCATCAGCTCCGCCTCCAGGAGGATAAGGGACCCTATTACCATCAGCTCCGCCTCCAAGAGGATAAGGGACCCTATTACCATCAGCTCCGCCTCCAGGAGGGTAAGGGACCAGTTACCATCAGCTCCACCTCCAGGAGGATAAGGGACCCTATTACCATCAGCTCCCCGTCCAGGAGGATAAGGGACTCTTCACCATCATGATGTAGTTTTTGCCACTGAACTCGATCTTAGGAGGCGTCATATGTACAGATCCTCGGTGACCACTCACCTGACTTACAGAAACGTGCGGCATGTCAGCTACTCACCCCGGTAACTTCCAGAGAGGAAACAAGATGCTGAGCTTATTGTGCAGCTCCTGGAATTCATCGAAGGTGCGGAATATGAAGAGCGAATCTTCCTGCGCCTCCCGTGTCACTCTCACCACGTAAATCTACCGGAAACATACAGATCATCATGAACGCACCACAACCATACTGTGCAGGGCAGGGGAGAGGCCAGTAACTCACATAATACTTATCCGGATTATATCGCTTGTGATACGTGAAGATGGATGCCTCTCTGATGCGACCGTCCTGCTTCAGGGTATAGGTCTTAGGAGAGAACGTTAGGATGGCGTCATCGCTTGCTGGGAGCCCGGAGAATCGCTGCGCCAGGTTGTGGATGAAGAAGTTAAACTTTGTGGCGACGCTCCCCAGACTGGACTCGATCAACCTGAAGAGGAGACGGCACAATGAGACGAAGAAGAGGAGATGGCACAATGAGAAGAAGAAGAGGAGACGGCACAACGAGAAGAAGAAGAGGAGACGGCACAACGAGAAGAAGAAGAGGAGACGGCACAATGAGAAGAAGAGAAGGCACAATGAGAAGAAGAGGAGACCGCACAACGAGAAGAGGAGACCGCACAACGAGAAGAGGAGACCGCACAACGAGAAGAGGAGACCGCACAATGAGAAGAAGAAGAGGAGACGGCACAATGAGAAGAAGAAGAGGAGACGGCACGATGAGAAGAAGAGGAGACGGCACAACGAGAAGAGGAGGAGACGGCACAACGAGAAGAAGAGGAGACGGCACAATGAGAAGAAGAGGAGACGGCACAATGAGAAGAGGAGGAGACGGCACAATGAGAAGAAGAGGAGACGGCACAATGAGAAGAAGAGGAGACGGCACAATGAGAAGAGGAGGAGACGGCACAATGAGAAGAGGAGGAGACGGCAGAATGAGAAGAGCAGCAGTCAAGAAGAGAACAAGAAGAGCTACAGGACAACGGGCAGAAGACACTGCTCATCACCTGGTGAAAAAGATAGTGGCCTCCGCGTCTGTGGCGTGTGGCTGCAGAGCATCGTGCACATACTTCAGATCCTGAACACCAGTCAGTTCTGGCAGCCCAGAGGAAAGCATCTGAGGGGAAGAAGAGACGATCAGACAAGGAACTCCAGGACTCATTTATGGCCTTAAACCCATTATAACAACCATCACCACGGACGTCTCCACCTGTTACCTATGGGGAATCTCTTCTCCATTGTGATACCGGACAATGCCTCCCCTGCCTGGGTTCTCTCCTCTCTCTGTACACTCATACACCCACTGTGTGATTCTTCTCCTCCCCTGCCTGGGTTCTCTCCTCTCTCTGTACACTGATACACCGCCTGTGTTATTCTTCTCCTCCCCTGCCTGGGTTCTCTCCTCTCTCTGTACACTCATACACCCCCTGTGTGATTCTTCTCCTCCCCTGCCTGGGTTCTCTCCTCTCTCTGTACACTCATACACCGTCTGTGTTATTCTTCTCCTCCTGTCTGCCTGGAGTCCTGATCTCTCTTGCTGTGATTGTGCAGTGGGTAGAGGAGTCCTGATCTCTCTTGCTGTGATTGTGCAGTGGGTAGAGGAGTCCTGATCTCTCTTGCTGTGATTGTGCAGTGGGTAGAGGAGTCCTGATCTCTCTTGCTGTGATTGTGCACTGGGTAGAGGAGTCCTGATCTCTCTTGCTGTGATTGTGCACTGAGTGGGGGAGTCCATGATACATGAGGTCCTAGATGAGAGTCCAGCACCATACTCACTAGTGACAGCAGGTTCAGGAAGAGGTTGGTGTGTCTTCTCAGCAGATTATAGGCCTGGCAGCAGAGGTCTACGAAGAGCTGGAAGCGGCTGGTGGGCTTCTCCCCTCCATTAATAACATACGCCATGTCTGATGTCAGCACAAAAGGAGCCCGGTCCCTGCAGAAAAACACGGAAGAGACGCCAGGATCTCAGCCCCTAATGCTTCTCTCTATAGCAACCTGACCTGCAAGGGACTATGGGCAGAGAGGAGGATATGCACAGGGGAGAAAGCAAAGGATTATGGGCAGAGAGGAGGGTATGAACAGGGGAGGATGCAAAGGGTTATGGTCCGAGAGGAGGATACATCCTCCCCTGTGCATATTCTCCTTTCTGCCCATAATCCTTTGCATCCTCCCCTGTGCGTAAGGGACTATGGGCAGAGAGGATATGCACAGGGGAGGATGTAAGGGACTATGGGCAGAGAGGATATGCACACGGGAGGATGCAAGGGATTATAGGCAGAGAGGAGTATGCACAGGGGAGGATGCAAGGGATTATGGGAAGAGAGGAATACGCACAGGGGAGAATGCACAGGATTATGGGAAGAGAGGAATACGCACAGGGGAGAATGCAAGGGATTCTAGGCAGAGGGAGGATATGCACAGAGGAGGATGCAAAGGATTCTGGGCAGAGGGAGGATAAGCTGAGGGGCGCCACCTGCAGGAGGGTCTCACATCTCACCACTTTACCTTTTAAAGCTCCCGAACATCTGAGCGTGTCCCAGGAACTTGCCGAAGTCGATGTGAAACATGTGGCCGCTGCTCCGGAGCATGATGTTATCATTGTGGCGGTCACAGATGCCCAGGACGTAGGTGGCCACACAGCAGCCGGCACACGAATAGATAAAGTTCTCAGAGGCCTGTAAGGAAATCACAGACTTCTGTATATACAGGGGCCACAGCAATGTGCGGGGTCCTCCAGGGGCCACAGCTAATGGGGAGAGCAGCAGGAGACCTGTATACAGCTATATCTTCATTGCTTTCCTTCTACAACATGCACAGGGTGACCTATCACCAGGATCTGCCCTTCTTATTCTAATACTATGATATGTGTGCTTGGCGTCCGGTAAGGCACTGTAGTGATGGGCCCCTCCATTGTAAGACATAACATGGGTGGCTCAGCTACCTTGGCCTTCCTTCTCATGTCCATCTCCATTACTTCCCACCTTCCATCTCTGACTGTCACTCACCGGTGAGATCATTATACACAATAGGTCATCACTTTGTCTATGTATATACGGGATGCCGTAGTAACACTTGTGTATACACATATGAGTATGTACTTCAGTTTCATCCACTTTGTACACTGTCCTATTGCTTGTATATTTATTCTATCTGGATACTCTACTTTGCTATTACTATTGCTATTTTACTGATACTTTATGTATTTTAATCTGGAAACTACAATAAAATATTGTGGGGGGGAAAAAAACATATATGTAGTGACATCACCAGACCTGTATACAGGATACGTTAAGCCTCACCTTCTCATACTCCTCCTCTGATGGATTGTATTTGCGCAGCCATTCAGCCAGAGGTTTATCTTTAAATGATCCGGTCAGACCGTACTCCACCTGGATCTTCCTCAGCGTCTCGGAGGACATGACCAACTCCACCAAACCTGGAGAACGGGAGAGAGAGGAGTTGTATAATACCAGTCCCATCCTGTAGGGGGAGCGGTATAATACCAGTCCCATCCTGTAGGGGGAGCGGTATAATACCAGTCCCATCCTGTAGGGGGAGCGGTATAATACCAGTCCCATCCTGTAGGGGGAGCGGTATAATACCAGTCCCATCCTGTAGGGGGAGCGGTATAATACCAGTCCCATCCTGTAGGGCAGGCATGTCCAAAGTCCTGCCGGAGGGCCATTTGCGGCCCCCGTTCCGAACTTTTACGGCCCCCCAGGTATCCAGCTTGCTATTATCTGCCTGTGTTATAAAGCATATAGCACGTAGCATGTAAAATGGTCAGCCCTCGCACATGTTCACTTCATCAAATTCGTCACTCTTCGAAAAAAGTTTGGACATGCCTGCTGTAGGGGGAGCAGTATAATACCAGTCCCATCCTGTAGGGGGAGCGGTATAATACCAGTCCCATCCTGTAGGGGGAGCGGTATAATACCAGTCCCATCCTGTAGGGGGAGCGGTATAATACCAGTCCCTTCCTGTAGGGGGAGCGGTATAATACCAGTCCCATCCTGTAGGGGGAGCGGTATAATACCAGTCCCTTCCTGTAGGGGGAGCGGTATAATACCAGTCCCTTCCTGTAGGGGGAGCGGTATAATACCAGTCCCATCCTGTACGGGGAGCGGTATAATACCAGTCCCATCCTGTAGGGGGAGCGGTATAATACCAGTCCCTTCCTGTAGGGGGAGCGGTATAATACCAGTCCCATCCTGTACGGGGAGCGGTATAATACCAGTCCCATCCTGTAGGGGGAGCGGTATAATACCAGTCCCTTCCTGTAGGGGGAGCGGTATAATACCAGTCCCTTCCTGTAGGGGGAGCGGTATAATACCAGTCCCATCCTGTAGGGGGAGCGGTATAATACCAGTCCCATCCTGTAGGGGGAGCGGTATAATACCAGTCCCATCCTGTAGGGGGAGCGGTATAATACCAGTCCCTTCCTGTAGGGGGAGCGGTATAATACCAGTCCCTTCCTGTAGGGGGAGCGGTATAATACCAGTCCCATCCTGTACGGGGAGCGGTATAATACCAGTCCCATCCTGTAGGGGGAGCGGTATAATACCAGTCCCTTCCTGTAGGGGGAGCGGTATAATACCAGTCCCATCCTGTACGGGGAGCGGTATAATACCAGTCCCATCCTGTAGGGGGAGCGGTATAATACCAGTCCCTTCCTGTAGGGGGAGCGGTATAATACCAGTCCCTTCCTGTAGGGGGAGCGGTATAATACCAGTCCCATCCTGTAGGGGGAGCGGTATAATACCAGTCCCATCCTGTAGGGGGAGCGGTATAATACCAGTCCCATCCTGAATATGCGCAATACACATAAGGAAGCGCATACATGTGGGAGTGTTGAATTCCGTGAAGTTAGGATTATTATAGTTGTTTACCTCCCAGACGGAGAGGGATTAATATTTAATCATTTCTAGTTTTTTCCCCTACAGCAACATAGGTAGTAAAGCAGGTATCCGGGCAGATCTTAGGCGAGTTAAATAAGATTGGCCAGATGAAAGGATGACGTCACAGAGGGACCCAAGTAAAAACGAATGTTCGGCGGGAAAACGGTTATCTCTTCATGAGCAAGCAGTGAAGAACTAGTTAAGCCTGCTGCCCTGTGAAGAGAATTACCTGACAGGATAGAAGATTAATATTTTAACTTACTGTCCAGAGCCTGCGGTGCTGGAGGTGAAGATTGGCTCCGTCAGTGCCTGTCCTCCACACAAGAACCGTAGGGGAATTGGCTGGACCGAGTGGTGTAATACCGGATCGCCGCCGTGGGGACCTGTCATCAAGTGAGGAAGACGCCATTGCTTCAGAGCCCGGCCCGCCATTGCTATCTACTCCGAGCCAAGCGGGGGCCGGTAGTTCCGGAGGCAGTGCCGAGAAGGGGAAAAGAGGAAGCACCGGAAGAAGAGCAGCGGCTGGTAGAAGAGGCGAAGCGCGCAGACGGCTGAAGAAAATGACGTCACCGGTAGCGGAGCCGGGGAAACGGAAGGCTGGGCAAATGAAGGACGGGCCGGCATACAAAAAGAAAGGGCCAGAAAAGGGAGCGGTATCGCTGTGTACGGAGGAGGCGTCAGGAACCGGTGAGTATAGTGCTTCACGTACTCCTGCGGCCCCCCCCTCCTTCCCTGCCAGTGACTGCCCCGTCGGCCGGGCAAAGCATGACAACCATAGATAGGTCAGTATTAACCGGGATTGCCGCATTACTTAAAATGCTGGGCAGTGCTGCTGACAGCGGGCAATCTAACAGTGTAATAGATCAAACCGCTGTGTCTGGTAGTGTATTTTGGTACAGCGTGGATGCATGGTCAGAATGCTGATAGAAATGTGGTACATAATGAGGATCCTGCTGTTACTAACACTACTGTCCCTGTATTGATGCCCCTTGTGTGGTGTCTCCTTTGGGCTTCCACCTCTCTGCTAGTATATAAGACAAAATATGGAAGCTTGAATATACAGATATGTTTAGCCTGTTACCTCATTATAAAGAACGTAGTGATGAGAAGGATGACAAAGAGGAGGATAGGAAGCGCCCGCCTGTATCTAAGACGTTCCATAACTGGCTACAAGCCTTTTGCATTTTTGCTTCTGTTTTGGGAGAGAGATTCCCTGAAAAATGGTTTCTCTCTTCCAACATGTGGACATAATTTTAGAAGCGTACAGAAACTTCGGCGGGTCGGCTTGGATAAGTTACGACGTTGGTTTATGGATTAATCTTATGATCCCCCAACGTACCCAATTAGTACAGTCTGCCCCTACTAACTCCTTTCGGAGAGGGGTACGTGTCGCTTATAACGAGTCCCAATGTAGATGGCTGCAGAACTGCAAATACAAACATGAATGTGCCCACTGTGGGGGATCCCACCCAGTGTCGCGATGTTACAAGAAAAACATTGGCAGTTCACAGCCATCTACAAGGGACAACATACCAAACAGCACAGACACCAGTGATGCTTCAAGGAATGTTACCATGGTTAGAGGCGTGCCCACACCGGCTGAGTTGCTTCCAAATGGTTTCCTTAATGGTTTTTATGTGCCTACTTTTCAGGGACCGGGTTGCATACCTGTGGACAACTTGCGATCGGTATATTTGAGGCCTCTTGTGGTAGACGAAAAGATTGCTAAAGAAGTTGGAGAAGGCCGAGTGGAGGGTCCTTTCTTCTCTCCTCCTTTTCCAAGTTTTAGATTATCCCCTTTGGGGCTTGTTCCAAAGAAGGAGCCTCAGAAATACCGATAATCCACCACTTGTCTTGGCCTAAGGGGACTTCTTTAAACGATGCCGTTGGCCGTTCTGCTGTTTCAGTTGTTTACAATTCGTTTGATACCGCTTTGGATATCGTCCGGCATTGTGGAAGAGGCGCTCTGTTGGCGAAGGTCGATATAGAGGCGGCATTCCGCCTATTACCGGGTTGCCCGGCTGGTTATAACTCCCTGGGCTTTTCGTGGAGAGGCAGATGTTACTTTGATAAGTCACTGCCCATGGGTTACAGCATGTCGTGCTTTTATTTTGAAGCCTTTGCTTGTTCCCTAGAATGGGCAGTGACTTCTGAATGCGGATTATTATCTTGCACCCATTACCTATTTGTTGGCGGGCCCAGATCAAATGACTGTATGAAGCTTGTGACTACTTTTTACCAATTGTTACTTATTTTGGTGTTCCTCTTGCAAAGAGTAAAACAGTGTTGCCCTGCACCAGACTGGAGAACCTAGGCATTCTTATCCATACAACAGCCAGGAGTTTTGTCTTCCTATCGATAAAAAAGTTACAATGGTCTCTGTGTTACATGAGTTTAGTATGTTTGAGGGACTTGCAACGTTTATTAGGCAATCTTGTGTTCGCAATCAGAGTTGTCCCTATGGGGAAAATCTTTTGTCACCGATTATACTCGGCGACGAAAGGAATCCGATCCCCTCGTTCCCATATCAGGCTGACTATGGAAATGGAGGATTTGAGATTGTGGCTTTTTGTGGAGTTTTCTGTCAGAATTTAAAGGGGTAGTGCACCCAAAAAAAATTTCTTTCAAATCAACTGCTGCCATGAAGTGCCAGAGATTTGTAATTTACTTCTATTAAAAAATCTCAAGCCTTCTAGTACTTATCAGCTGCTGTATGCCCAGCAGGAAGTGGTATTATTTCCAGTCTGGAGAGCAGGAGAAGTTTTCTATGGGGATTTGCTCCTTCTCTGGACAGTTCCTGACATGGACAGAGGAGGCAACAGAGAGCACTGTGTCAGACAGGAAAGAAAACACCACTTCCTGCTGGACACACAGCAGCTGATAAGTACTGGAAGGCTTGAGATTTTTTAATAGAAGTAAATTACAAATCTCTGGCACTTCATGGCAGCAGTTGATTTGAAAGAAAAATTTTTTGGTGCACTACCCCTTTAATGGTAGGACCATATGGCATGATGACTTTGTTTCTGCCAACGCATTGGGTATTCAAACAGACGCAGCGGGTTCTTTTGGCTATGGGGTTTTTTAGAACGGGCACTGAAGTTCTGAGGGGTGGGATCGTAGCTGGGTTGAATCTGAGGTTGTTAAAAATGTAGTTTCACTAGAGCTGTTCCCAGTATTAGTAGCTTTGACCTTATGGGGCAATGAATGGCGTAACAAACGCTTATTAATTCAGACTGACAACAAAGGGGTAATGTATGCGATAAACTGCCTGTCAGCCAAGTCTATGCTGGTTGTGAATTTAATGAGACACATTGTCTTGCTGTGCCTGAAAGCTTCCTATGTAAAGGGCGCAGACAACCAAATTGCGGATTCCTTGTCCCGTTTTCAGTTTACGCCGTTTCCGGCTTCGGACGCGGACCAAGAGGGCGTTCCGTGTCCAGGGCACCTGTGGAGATCAATCTGGGCATAAGTTTTGAAGAACTCATTGTCTATGATCACTTGGTCGGCCTACAAGATGGCGTGGTTAAAATGGTGCAAATTCTGTACTTTACTCAATTATTCTGTCTTAACTGCTTATCCTACTCATTATTGATTGTTTATGGCCTGGTTATTAAATAGCGGGGTTTCACGCACTCTTTTAGGTAAAATTGTTACTGGTGTTTCTTTTTACCAACGATGGCTTGGCCTTCACCCGATGTCGACGACCTTTCAAATATGTCAAATTTTGAAGGGTGTTTGATGTAAGGGTGTAAGGTCAAGGACAAGAGGAGACCAGTATCATTTGCACTATTAAGTGATGTTACGGCTGCCTGTGGGTCTGTATGTCGATCCCCCTATCAGAGCTTGTTGTTCCAAACTGCTTTTTGTCTCGCCTTTTTGGCGCGTTCAGGATAGGCGAATTAGTTTCTCCTACTACCGGTTCCCTGTCTCCTTTACTTTTTGATAATGAACAACTCCCTATACATAAATGTTTGCAGATCTAAGACCGATTTATCTGCTGAAGGTTCCTTGATCACTCTGCATTGTATTTCAAACTAATCGATGTGTCCAGTACGTATAGTCCAACGATTTTTGTCTATCCTCCCAATCTCACAAGGTTCCTTTTTGATCCACCAAGACGGCACCTCACTTTCAAAATTTCAGTTTAGTGCTATATTCAGACGCTGCCTGAAAAGTCTTAATACTGACCCTACTAACTTCTCCCCACACTCCTTCCAGCTAATAGATTAGGCATGGATACTGAAATCATAATAGGCAGATGGACATTTATATCTATAATTCTCTCTTTCAGGTCCCGCTCCCACCGTGATATGGGTTATAGGCCCCTCTCTCTTATATTTTGACCAGGCCTTATACTGCGAATCTTAATGAGGTAGCGATATACTGGGAGGGTGTTCGAGGACTCCGTTGGGCTCAGCTCATTGGGGTAAAACCGCAGTTTGACCTGGCCTTCTCCAGATGTTATGGTGTTGTATGCCGGCAGCAATGACCTCGGGAGAATGCGCTCTGACCTTCTCTTCCATGAAATAAAATTAACATTTCCTGTTTTACACTGCCTGTTTCCCCAAACTGTCCTGTGTTTCTCAGAAATTGTTCCCGTCTGATTTGGTCCTTTCATGGGCTACATTTCATGGACATGATCAATAGAGCCTCCATTGGCGGACTATCCTATCGTCACATGGACCATGAGGGATTCATCCAGGGCTTATACCGTCATGACAGGGTACACTTGGCAGACGTGGGGGTAGACATATTCTATTTAGGTCTACAAAACTTGTTGGAGGTGGCCACGATTAGGTTGGGTCTATGCTCGGCCTAAGTAGGCCGGCATATGTGGGTGTGTCACCCCCTCCCCCCAATTTAGTCAGTTATTGGTAGTTTTTAATGCTGGAGTTATTTATTATTATTTATATATTTATTAACATGAAGTAATAAAAGTTACATTGGTTAAATCCTTAAATAAAAGCCGTGGCCGTTCTCCACTGGTAAATAAAGTATGTTGTCGTGTCATTATTACGTCAGTGATTAGAGATTTAAGGTTTCAGGAGTAATATCGACTACGATCACATGTAGGGGGAGCAATACCTCGGTCTTTGCCGGTGGACAGACACTTGAAGACAACCATCCTCATGTCCAGCCCGTCCTGCAGCCACAGTTTGTCCATGATCTTTATCATCTGTAGAGCCAGCATGTCCTGCCGCAGGTCCTCCCCCACCTGAGGAAGAAGAGAGACAGCCAGAGACCACAGAGAGGAGGAAGAACAGAGACAGCCAGAGACCACAGAGAGGAGGAAGAACAGAGACCACAGAGACCACCGAGAGGAGGAAGAACAGAGACCACAGAGAGGATGAAGAAAAGAGACCACAGAGACAGCCAGAGACCACCGAGAGGAGGAAGAACACAGACCACAGAGACAGCCAGAGACCACCGAGAGGAGGAAGAACACAGACCACAGAGACAGCCAGAGACCACCGAGAGGAGGAAGAACAGAGACATCCGCGAACAGAGAGGAGGAAGAACAGAGACCACAGAAGCTCAGTGTGGAAATTACCTTAAACATAGAGAGAATCTCTTCCCCCATGGGGTCGGCATTCACCATTGCCACTTTAAGGGGAACAGCATTGGAATTGAAGAAGGAGCAACCCTGTAAGATACAATATATGGTATATACTCTACTCCAGTATATCAGCCCTGCAGTATACAGTATACACCAGTATATCAGGCCTGCAGGATACAGTATACACCAGTATATCAGGCCTGTAGGATACAGTATACACCAGTATATCAGCCTGCAGGATACAGTATACACCAGTATATCAGGCCTGCAGGATACAGTATACACCAGTATATCAGCCTGCAGGATACAGTATACACCAGTATATCAGCCTGCAGGATACAGTATACACCAGTATATCAGCCTGCAGGATACAGTATACACCAGTATATCAGCCTGCAGGATACAGTATACACCAGTATATCAGGCCTGTAGGATACAGTATACACCAGTATATCAGCCTGCAGGATACAGTATACACCAGTATATCAGCCTGCAGGATACAGTATACACCAGTATATCAGCCTGCAGGATACAGTATACACCAGTATATCAGCCTGCAGGATACAGTATACACCAGTATATCAGCCTGCAGGATACAGTATACACCAGTATATCAGCCTGCAGGATACAGTATACACCAGTATATCAGCCTGCAGGATACAGTATATACTATATGGCACCAACTTCTTACCTTGATGTTCAGCTCTTTGGCCTCCAGGCTGGGGTTGAGCGGAAGTCGAATCTTGTTCTTGCGAAACATCAGCTGCACCCGCTCCATCCCCTCCTGCAGAACAACCTGCAACCAGAGAAGACACATCCAGGAGATTATACACATGACCGGAGACCACACGCTACATACATGACCGGAGACCACACGCTACATACATGACCGGTGACCACACGCTACATACATGACCGGAGACCACACGCTACATACATGACCGGTGACCACACGCTACATACATGACCGGTGACCACACGCTACATACAGGAGATTATACACATGACCGGAGTCCCGGCTGGGGGTCTCCTCCTCAGTTGTCCCGGCTGGGGGTCTCCTCCTCAGTTGTCCCGGCTGGGGGTCTCCTCCTCAGTTGTCCCGGCTGGGGGTCTCCTCCTCAGTTGTCCCGGCTGGGGGTCTCCTCCTCAGTTGTCCCGGCTGGGGGTCTCCTCCTCAGTTGTCCCGGCTGGGGGTCTCCTCCTCAGTTGTCCCGGCTGGGGGTCTCCTCCTCAGTGGTCCCGGCTGGGGGTCTCCTCCTCAGTGGTCCCGGCTGGGGGTCTCCTCCTCAGTTGTCCCGGCTGGGGGTCTCCTCCTCAGTTGTCCCGGCTGGGGGTCTCCTCCTCAGTTGTCCCGGCTGGGGGTCTCCTCCTCAGTTGTCCCGGCTGGGGGTCTCCTCCTCAGTTGTCCCGGCTGGGGGTCTCCTCCTCAGTTGTCCCGGCTGGGGGTCTCCTCCTCAGTTGTCCCGGCTGGGGGTCTCCTCCTCAGTTGTCCCGGCTGGGGGTCTCCTCCTCAGTTGTCCCGGCTGGGGGTCTCCTCCTCAGTTGTCCCGGCTGGGGGTCTCCTCCTCAGTTGTCCCGGCTGGGGGTCTCCTCCTCAGTTGTCCCGGCTGGGGGTCTCCTCCTCAGTTGTCCCGGCTGGGGGTCTCCTCCTCAGTTGTCCCGGCTGGGGGTCTCCTCCTCAGTGGTCCCGGCTGGGGGTCTCCTCCTTAGTGGTCCCGGCTGGGGGTCTCCTCCTCAGTTGTCCCGGCTGTGGGTCTCCTCCTCAGTTGTCCCGGCTGTGGGTCTCCTCCTCAGTTGTCCCGGCTGTGGGTCTCCTCCTTAGTTGTCCCGGCTGTGGGTCTCCTCCTTAGTTGTCCCGGCTGTGGGTCTCCTCCTTAGTTGTCCCGGCTGTGGGTCTCCTCCTTAGTTGTCCCGGCTGTGGGTCTCCTCCTTAGTTGTCCCGGCTGTGGGTTTCCTCCTTAGTTGTCCCGGCTGTGGGTCTCCTCCTTAGTTGTCCCGGCTGTGGGTCTCCTCCTTAATTGTCCCCGGCTGGATTTCGGGTCATTGTCAGCTAGAAGAGCCGCCCACCACCCATCCTCACTGCTCTTACTGAGGGAAGGAGGTTGTTGTATCTAGTGCTACATGGCCCCATCCATCCTCCCTTCTTAAGCTGCAGTTGCCCTGTCCCCTCTGCAGAACCCAGCCCCCCTCACCACCACCACGCTTCACGGCTGGGACTGTGTTTTGGGGGCTGTTTAACCCCTTTTCTTCCCCATACGCAGCTAGTTGAATTCTTGTTTGGTCTCATCTGATCACATGACCTCTCTTGCTTCCTCTGGATCACCCAGATGGTCACTGGTGACGTCAAAGAGGCCTGGACATGTGCCGGTGTGAGCAGGGGGACCTTGTGTGCCCTGCAGGATTATAATCCATGACGGTGTAGTGTGTTAGTAATGGTAATCTATGAGACTGTGGTCCCAGCTCCATACAGGTCAGTGACCAGGTACTGTGTAGTTCGGGGGTGATTCCTGACCTTTATCAGAATCCTCTTTACCCCGCAACCTTACATGGAACCTCAGATTAAGGAAGATTCACAGTCATCTTGTTTTCTCCATTTTCTAAAAATTGCCCCATCAGTTGTCGCCTTTTCCCTAAGTTGCTGCCTATTATCCCATAGCCCATCCCAGCCTTGTGCAGGTCTACAGTCCCTAGAGTCGTTAGCTCTGTGGTCTTGGCTATGGTGGAGAGGTTGGAGTGTGAGGACAGGTGATTATTATACAGGAGATGACACAGGGGCAGGTAATCCAGGTAATGAGGGCAGAGGGGGAGGAGCTTCTTATAGCGACACTGACAGCTCTGTGAGAGGCCGAAGTCCTGCTGGTCGGTGATCAAATGCTTATGTCATGTAATAAAAGGTGAATATTTATAAATTCTACAATGTGATTATCTGGAATGTTCTATAGATTCTCTCTTGCAACAGGTGACGTTACCGACCAAAAATATAAATTCCCCTCCATTCTACATAGGTGGTCGGCCATGTATCAGACACTTGTTTCCCCCACTGTATGAGAGGTTACACACACCTGGATGCCACACACGAATGAGTGGCTCTCCACATGGTTGCGCTCACCTGTCGCCCAGAACCATTGGCCTGTCGCACCTTCTCGGCCACCACCCCCAGCAGTTGTGTGAAGCGTGTCTGCTTGTCCAGCTCCTGCCGCAGAGCTTTACCGCTGATGGAGAGGAGGGCGCCGAGAATCTGCTCATAGCGGCTCCCGAAGTGCGGATCATTGAGGGAATCCTTCAGCAACCTGTAATAACAATCAGTGATAGCGGGGGCCAGCGCACACACACGGCAGACCCCCTGATCACTTATACTAGAGATAATCCATCACTATCCCAAACCCAGAGACCCCTTACCCATCTCTACACACAGATACAACATGACGGGGGACAGATGAGACAGCCGACTCACCAGTACAAGTAATGGGCAACGCGGATGTTCCCCAGAGCACGAAACAGCAGGAACCGCACCAAGGCGCTATCCAGGTATATCTCCGATCTGATGGCCTGAAAGAGACAGCCGAGCACATGAGACAGAGACATCCGCTACACAGACGTGTCAGTCAGGGGGAGGGGCACACACACAGGATACAGCCTGAGTCTCCAATTGTCCCTGTCATTATAACTTTCAACATCTAAAACAATATATGTGATATAAAGTTTACAATTTACTTTTTCATGCTTTATAACAAACAGCTCCAGTCTCCTGAAGACAGCTATATAACAGCTATACTTACTGTATCCAGGTCCAGTCTCCTGAAGGCTCCTATATAACAGCTATACTTACTGTATCCAGGTCCAGTCTCCTGCTATATAACAGCTATACTTACTGTATCCAGGTCCAGTCTCCTGCTATATAACAGCTATACTTACTGTATCCAGGTCCAGTCTCCTGCTATATAACAGCTATACTTACTGTATCCAGGTCCAGTCTCCTGCTATATAACAGCTATACTTACTGTATCCAGGTCCAGTCTCCTGAAGGCTGCTATATAACTGCTGTACTTACTGTATCCAGGTCCAGTCTCCTGAAGGCAGCTATATAACAGCTATACTTACTGTATCCAGGTCCAGTCTCCTGAAGGCTGCTATATAACAGCTATACTTACTGTATCCAGGTCCAGTCTCCTGAAGGCAGCTATATACCAGCTATACTTACTGTATCCAGGCCCAGTCTCCTGCTATATACCAGCTATACTTACTGTATCCAGGTCCAGTCTCCTGAAGGCAGCTATATACCAGCTATACTTACTGTATCCAGGCCCAGTCTCCTGCTATATACCAGCTATACTTACTGTATCCAGGTCCAGTCTCCTGAAGGCAGCTATATACCAGCTATACTTACTGTATCCAGGTCCAGTCTCCTGCTATATAACAGCTATACTTACTGTATCCAGGTCCAGTCTCATGAAGGCAGCTATATAACAGCTATACTTACTGTATCCAGGTCCAGTCTCCTGCTATATAACAGCTGTACTTACTGTATCCAGGTCCAGTCTCATGAAGGCTGCTATATAACAGCTATACTTACTGTATCCAGGTCCAGTCTCCTGCTATATAACAGCTATACTTACTGTATCCAGGTCCAGTCTCCTGCTATATAACAGCTGTACTTACTGTATCCAGGTCCAGTCTCCTGATGGCAGCTATATAACAGCTATACTTACTGTATCCAGGTCCAGTCTCCTGCTTTATAACAGCTATACTTACTGTATCCAGGTCCAGTCTCCTGATGGCTGCTATATAACAGCTATACTTACTGTATCCAGGTCCAGTCTCCTGATGGCAGCTATATAACAGCTATACTTACTGTATCCAGGTCCAGTCTCCTGCTATATAACAGCTATACTTACTGTATCCAGGTCCAGTCTCCTGAAGGCAGCTATACTTACTGTATCCAGGTCCAGTCTCCTGATGGCAGCTATATAACAGCTATACTTACTGTATCCAGGTCCAGTCTCCTGAAGGCGGCTATATAACACCTATACTTACTGTATCCAGGTCCAGTCTCCTGCTATATAACAGCTGTACTTACTGTATCCAGGTCCAGTCTCCTGAAGGCAGCTATATAACAGCTATACTTACTGTATCCAGGTCCAGTCTCCTGAAGGCTGCTATATAACAGCTATACTTACTGTATCCAGGTCCAGTCTCCTGAAGGCAGCTATATACCAGCTATACTTACTGTATCCAGGTCCAGTCTCCTGAAGCTTTTTAGTCTTGTGCTGGTTAAAGACAGACTAAACACATTTAGTCACGGCCAGTACAGAGAATCACGGCTCAATGTGTCTGTCACATGACTGCCTTCTCTCTGAGCGCTCAGATGACCTGGAAAACACGGGACTTCCTGGGTGTAGACGTTTTTTTCACTCAGAGTGTAAACTCCAAACCAAGGAAGTGCCGTGTTTTCCATGATAACTAAAAAAAAAAAAGAATGTAAATTGCAAACTTGCTTTATTTCACATCTGTTAATTTAGATTTTGAAAGTTATTACGACACTTTCAGAGCAGCGCTCATGTCTTGTTACACACGGGGCTTCTCTCCAGATGCCACTGACCTGTACAAACTGCGGGAGAAGATCCACCAGCTCATCATCACTCATCCCATCCTGGATCCACTCCACCGCCACTGTGCGCACCTCCTGATCCGCGAACCTGAGGACGAGTAACTTATCAGCATGGTACACGCTGACCGCCAGCCCCGCCCCGTATGACATCACTGATATATAATACAATGACAAGTCATCACAGCCCCGCCCCCTGTATGACATCACTGATATATAATATAATGACAAGTCATCACAGCCCCGCCCTGTATGACATCACTGATATATAATATAATGACAAGTCATCACAGCCCCGCCCCCTTTATGACATCACTGATATATAATATAATGACAAGTCATCACAGCCCCGCCCCCTGTATGACATCACTGATATATGACAAGTCATCACAGCCCTGCCCCCTGTAAGACATCACTGATATATAATATAATGACATGTCATCACAGCCCCGCCCCCTGTATGACATCACTGATATATAATATAATGACAAGTCATCACAGCCTCGCCCCATGTATGACATCACTGATATATGACAAGTCATCACAGCCCCGGCCCCTGTATGACATGACTGATATATAATATAATGACATGTATGACATCACTGATATATAATATAATGACAAGTCATCACAGCCCCGCCTCCTGTATGACATCACTGATATATAATATAATGACAAGTCATCACAGCCCCGCCCCCTGTATGACATCACTGATATATGACAAGTCATCACAGCCCCGCCCCCTGTAAGACATCACTGATATATAATATAATGACATGTCATCACAGCCCCGCCCCCTGTATGACATCACTGATATATAATATAATGACAAGTCATCACAGCCACGCCCCCTGTATGACATCACTGATATATGACAAGTCATCACAGCCCCGGACCCTGTATGACATCACTGATATATAATATAATGACAAGTCATCACAGCCCCGCCTCCTGTATGACATCACTGATATATAATGACATGTGATCTGCAGGTAGATGGCGCTCACCTGGAGTTCAGTAGTTCCAGTGCACACACTGGGGTCAGGGGCGGCCAAGAGCGGATCAGGGCATAGATATCCCCCAGATAGGCCACATCCCACTTGGGGGCGCTGCTCAGGATCTTGGGGAGGCAGTTCTTATGACTGTGACAGTAATGACGCTTCTCCCATATAAAAGCTCTCTCTTCCTTGGACATCCTGAGGGAAAATAAGAGGGGAGATCATGGCTGGAGTCCTCTGCAGTGAGGGGGCAGATGGGAAAGGGCGGGAAACACGGGGCGTGGGAAAGGGCAGGAAACACGGGAGGCGGCAAAGGGCGGGGAACACGGGAGGCGGGGAACACGGGAGGCGGCAAAGGGCGGGGAACACGGGAGGCGGGAAAGGGCAGGGAACACTGGACCCAGGGCAGAGAGGGGGCACACGGGAAAAGGCGGGAAACACAGGAAAGGGAAGGGAGAGGGCACACAGGAAAGAGCAGGGAGAGGGCACACAGGAAAGGACAGGGAGAGTGCACACAGGAAAGGGCGGGGAGAGGGCACACAGGAAAGGGCGGGGAGAGGGCACACAGGAAAGGGCGGGGAGAGGGCACACAGGAAAGGGCGGGGAGAGTGCACACAGGAAAGGACGGGGAGAGTGCACACAGGAAAGGGCGGGGAGAGGGCACACAGGAAAGGGCGGGGAGAGGGCACACAGGAAAGAGCAGGGAGAGGGCACACAGGAAAGGGCGGGGAGAGGGCACACAGGAAAGGGCGGGGAGAGGGCACACAGGAAAGGGCGGGGAGAGGGCACACAGGAAAGGGCGGGGAGAGGGCACACAGGAAAGGGCGGGGAGAAGGCACACAGGAAAGGGCGGGGAGAGGGCACACAGGAAAGGGCGGGGAGAGGGCACACAGGAAAGGGCGGGGAGAGGGCACACAGGAAAGGGCGGGGAGAGGGCACACAGGAAAGAGCGGGGAGAGGGCACACAGGAAAGGGCAGGGAGAGGGCACACAGGAAAGGGCAGGGAGAGGGCACACAGGAAAGGGCAGGGAGAGGGCACACAGGAAAGGGCAGGGAGAGGGCACACAGGAAAGGGCAGGGAGAGGGCACACAGGAAAGGGCAGGGAGAGGGCACACAGGAAAGGGCAGGGAGAGGGCACACAGGAAAGGGCAGGGAGAGGGCACACAGGAAAGGGCGGGGAGAGGGCACACAGGAAAGGGCGGGGAGAGGGCACACAGGAAAGGGCAGGGAGAGGGCACACAGGAAAGGGCAGGGAGAGGGCACACAGGAAAGGGCGGGGAGAGGGCACACAGGAAAGGGCAGGGAGAGGGCACACAGGAAAGGGCGGGAAGAGGGCACACAGGAAAGGGCGGGGAGAGGGCACACAGGAAAGGGAAGGGAGAGGGCACACAGGAAAGGGCAGGGAGAGGGCACACAGGAAAGGGCGGGGAGAGGGCACACAGGAAAGGGCAGGGAGAGGGCACACAGGAAAGGGCGGGGAGAGGGCACACAGGAAAGGGCAGGGAGAGGGCACACAGGAAAGGGCGGGGAGAGGGCACACAGGAAAGGGCAGGGAGAGGGCACACAGGAAAGGGCGGGGAGAGGGCACACAGGAAAGGGCAGGGAGAGGGCACACAGGAAAGGGAAAGAAACACAGGAAGCAGGGCAGGGAGGGGGCACATGGGAAAGGGCGAAGAACATAGGGGAGAGAGGGGGCACACTGGAAAGGGCGGGGCCCCCCGAGATGCAGGGTACACAGGACAGGGCGGGGGAAGACAGGACATCCTACCCGGATGGGGACTCTCTGGAGATGAGGGACAGCAGGCGGCTCTTGGTCTCCTTCTCCAGGGTCTCAATGCTTAGGGGGGTAAAGTTCCTGGTCGGCTCTGGAGCTTTGTACACAATATCAAATGGGGGTAAAGGAAAATCCACCTAGAGGAAAGGCAGAAGGTCAGGGCGATGCATCTTACCTGCAGCCCCCCCACCACACACACACCTCTTACCTGCAGCCCCCCACCCCAAGAAACCTCTTACCTGCAGCTCTTTCACACACTTTTTACCTGCAGTTCCCCCCCCACCTCTTACCTGTAGACCCCCACCCCAAGATACCTCCTACCTGCAGCTCCTTCACACACTTTTTACCTGCAGTTCCCCCGCCCACACCTCTTACCTGCAGCTCCTTCACACACTTTTTACTTGCAGTTCCCCCCCCCCACCTCTTACCTGCAGCAACCTTCCTACACACACACCTTTACACCTCTTACCTGCAGCAACCCCCCCACACACCTTTACATCTCTTACCTGCAGCAACCCCCACACACCTCTTACCTGCAGCAACCCCCCCACACACCTTTACATCTCTTACCTGCAGCAACCCCCACACACCTCTTACCTGCAGCAACCCCCCCCCCACACACACACACACCTTTACACCTCTTAACTGCAGCAACCCCCCACACACACCTTTATACCTCTTACTTGCAACAACCCCCACACACCTCTTACCTGCAGCAACCCCCACACACCTATACACCTCTTACCTGCAGCCCCCTCACATGCACACACACCTTTATGCCTCCTACCTGCAGCAACCCCCCCCACACACACACACACTTTACCTGCACCCCCTCCCCACACACACACACACTTCTTACCTGCAGCCCCCTCACACACCTCTTACCTGCACCCCCCCACACACACACACACTTTACCTGCACCCCCTCCCCACACACACTTACACTTCTTACCTGCAGCCCCCTCACACACCTCTTACCTGCACCCCCCCCCCCCCACACACACCTCTTACCTGCACCCCCACACACACACACTTCTTACCTGCACCACCTCACACACACACACACCTCTTACCTGCAGCCCCCTCACATGCACACACACACACACACCTCTTACCTGCACCACCTCACACACTTACATACACTTCTTACCTGCACCCCCCTCCCACACACATTCTTACCTGCCCCCCTCCCACACACACCTCTTACCTGCACCCCCCAACACACACACACTTCTTACCTGCAGCCCCCTCTTGCACACACCTCTTACCTGCACCCCCCCACACACACTTACACTTCTTACCTGCAGCCCCCTCACACACACCTCTTACCTACACCCCCCACACACACACACCTTACCTGCCCCCCTCCCACACACACACCTCTTACCTGGCCCCCTCCGACACACACATTCTTACCTGCCCCCCTCCCACACACACACACACCTCTTACCTGCCCCCCCCCCCCCCCCACACACACACACACCTTTACACCTCTTACCTGCAGCACCAGCTTCTGCAGCTGAGGGGTCTTCCTCCCCAGGCTGGCGGCAGGCATTGTGTTGCCCAGGAAGGATGTCCACAGGTTTAGCAGGGCGGTGCCACGTGTCAGTGCCCTGGAGGGGAGATACACACGAGAGCTAACAGGTGGTGTATCCGAGTCACAGCGATACACACACGAGAGCTAACAGGTGGTGTATCCGAGTCACAGCGATACACACATGAGAGCTAACAGGCGGTGTATCCGAGTCACAGCGATACACACAAATGCAAACAGGTGGTGTATCCAAGTCACAGCGATACACACAAATGCAAACAGGCGGTGTATCCGAGTCACAGCGATACACACAAATGCAAACAGGCGGTGTATCCGAGTCACAGCGATACACACAAATGCAAACAGGCAGTGTATCCGAGTCACAGCGATACACACAAATGCAAACAGGCAGTGTATCCGAGTCACAGCGATACACACAAATGCAAACAGGCGGTGTATCCGAGTCACAGCGCTACACACAAATGCAAACAGGCAGTGTATCCGAGTCACAGCGATACACACAAATGCAAACAGGCGGTGTATCCGAGTCACAGCGATACACACAAATGCAAACAGGCGGTGTATCCGAGTCACAGCGATACACACAAATGCAAACAGGCGGTGTATCCGAGTCACAGCGATACAAACAAATGCAAACAGGCGGTGTATCCGAGTCACAGCGATACACACAAATGCAAACAGGCGGTGTATCCGAGTCAGTAGACAATAATGAACTCCTGAAATTCTTCAGCCATTTCTCTTTTCATATAATTCACTTATCCCTATGGTACACCCATCATCACTATCCACTCATCACCCACTATTATCATCACTCATCATCATCCAGCATCACCCATCATTACTCATCATCCACTCATCACATAAATGATCCTCTACCATCACTCATCACATAAATCATTCATCATCCACTCATCACCCATCATCATTATCACCACCACCACTCACCATCATCTTCATCACTCATCACCCATCATCCTTTCACTCTCCGCCCCTCAGGATGCTATTTGTCCTATCAATAACACAGGTCTACAAAAATATATTCTATGTAATCATTGCAGGTTACTTGGTTCTTTTATACATCTTTTTTTTGTCCTGTAGCTGCTGTGACTGTATACAGCATCCCTGTAGCTGCTGTCCCTGTATATAGTGTCCCTGTAGCTGCTGTCCCTGTATATAGTGTCCCTGTATATAGCGTCCCTGTAGCTGCTGTCCCTGTATATAGTGTCCCTGTAGCTGATGTCCCTGTATATAGTCTCCCTGTTTTTCCGGGTTGTCCTCTTCTGCCATCATTGAGTCATCCCAGAATCCCCGGCAGCGGTGCGCCATTACTTCAGTAACCCGGGAGAGAGCGCTCGCCTTGCTGATCACTTCCCCCCAATATTCTGAGGGAAGAAATCTAAATGTGAACGTAAAAGGTGCACCAATCCCAGAGAGGGATCCCAGATCCGGCAGCAGCTCCGTCCACCTATCCCAGAGAGGGATCCCAGATCCGGCAGCAGCTCCGTCCACCTATCCCAGATCCGGCGGCAGCCCCATCCACCTATCCCAGAGAGGGATCCCAGATCCGGCAGCAGTTCCGTCCACCTATCCCAGATCCGGCGGCAGCCCCGTCCACCTATCCCAGAGAGGGATCCCAGATCCGGCAGCAGCTCCGTCCACCTATCCCAGAGAGGGATCCCAGATCCGGCAGCAGCTCCGTCCACCTATCCCAGATCCGGCGGCAGCCCCATCCACCTATCCCAGAGAGGAATCCCAGATCCGGCAGCAGCTCCGTCCACCTATCCCAGAGAGGGATCCCAGATCCGGCAGCAGCTCCGTCCACCTATCCCAGATCCGGCGGCAGCCCCATCCACCTATCCCAGAGAGGGATCCCAGATCCGGCAGCAGCTCCGTCCACCTATCCCAGATCCGGCGGCAGCCCCATCCACCTATCCCAGAGAGGGATCCCAGATCCGGCAGCAGCTCCGTCCACCTATCCCAGAGAGGGATCCCAGATCCGGCAGCAGCTCCGTCCACCTATCCCAGAGAGGGATCCCAGATCCGGCAGCAGCTCCGTCCACCTATTCCAGAGAGGGATCCCAGATCCGGCAGCAGCTCCGTCCACCTATCCCAGAGAGGGATCCCAGATCCGGCAGCAGCTCCGTCCACCTATCCCAGAGAGGGATCCCAGATCCGGCAGCAGCTCCGTCCACCTATCCCAGATCTGGCGGCAGCCCCATCCACCTATCCCAGAGAGGGATCCCAGATCCGGCAGCAGCTCCGTCCACCTATCCCAGAGAGGGATCCCAGATCCGGCAGCAGCTCCGTCCACCTATCCCAGAGAGGGATCCCAGATCCGGCAGCAGCTCCGTCCACCTATCCCAGAGAGGGATCCCAGATCCGGCAGCAGCTCCGTCCACCTATCCCAGAGAGGGATCCCAGATCCGGCAGCAGCTCCGTCCACCTATCCCAGAGAGGGATCCAAGATCCAGCTGCAGCTCTGTCCACCTATCCCACATCCGGCAGCAGCTCCGTCCACCTATCCCAGAGAGGGATCCCAGATCCATGTGAAGCTTCTCGGTTCTCTCAGAGATCCTTCATACACAGCATCTCCCAGCAGCTCTCCAATGTGAGGACCAGCAGATACCCCTGGTGAGATGCTGGAAAATGTCTGGGGAATCTAATGGAACCCTGGGGAATCTTCTAGAACACCGGTGAATGCCTCTTTGCCGTGACTTACACAAAGTGTTTAACCGATCCCCACATTATATGTATCGGGAGAAGAAAGAATCCAATGGATTCTGCTGCACATGGTCTCCACCCAGAGCAGAGATCTCTCTCCGTCCCCAATCACCAGGAACATAACGCTCTACTGGAGATCTACTGTCCCATAGCATGTCTGAGAGACCTCACAGCTATCCCTTCCATCTCTGCAGCTATCCCATCATCCATGTTATATTGTACGGCAGCTATCCCATCATCCATGTTATATTGTATGGCAGCTATCCCATCATCCATGTTATATTGTACGGCAGCTATCCCATCATCCATGTTATATTGTACGGCAGCTATCCCATCATCCATGTTATATCCTACGGCAGCTATCCCATCATCCATGTTATATTGTACGGCAGCTATCCCATCATCCATGTTATATCCTACAGCAGCTATCCCATCATCCATGTTATATCCTACAGCAGCTATCCCATCATCCATGTTATATTGTATGGCAGCTATCCCATAATCCATGTTATATTGTATGGCAGCTATCCCATCATCCATGTTATATTGTATGGCAGCTATCCCATCATCCATGTTATATTGTATGGCAGCTATCCCATCATCCATGTTATATTGTATGGCAGCTATCCCATAATCCATGTTATATTGTATGGCAGCTATCCCATCATCCATGTTATATTGTATGGCAACTATCCCATCATCCATGTTATATTGTACGGCAGCTATCCCATCATCCATGTTATATTGTACGGCAGCTATCCCATCATCCATGTTATATTGTATGGCAGCTATCCCATCATCCATGTTATATTGTATGGCAGCTATCCCATCATCCATGTTATATCCTACAGCAGCTATCCCATCATCCATGTTATATCCTACAGCAGCTATCCCATCATCCATGTTATATCGTACAGCAGCTATCCCATTATGTTATATTGTACGGAAGCTATCCCATCATCCATGTTATATTGTACGGCAGCTATCCCATCATCCATGTTATATCCTACAGCAGCTATCCCATCATCCATGTTATATCCTACAGCAGCTATCCCATCATCCATGTTATATCCTACAGCAGCTATCCCATCATCCATGTTATATCGTACAGCAGCTATCCCATTATGTTATATTGTACGGAAGCTATCCCATCATCCATGTTATATCGTACGGCAGCTATCCCATCATCCATGTTATATCGTACGGCAGCTATCCCATCATCCATGTTATATCGTACGGCAGCTATCCCATCATCCATGTTATATCGTACGGCAGCTATCCCATCATCCATGTTATATCGTACGGCAGCTATCCCATCAGCCATGATGTTATATTTTATAGCATCCAGATCTCCATAACTTTCCTATGGATGATGATTGAGCTATAGAGGTTGATGGTCTCACATCTTCTGCTTTCACACGTCTCTAGGATGAGTCAATATACAAATCAACAATCTCAGATCCAGTTCTTCAGAGAGGCCGTTCACATCGTTACAACACAACATTGTTCATCAGACGTGAAAAATTGCGTTCGAGTGTTACATCAGTTTCGGCAATAACACTTTGAAACAGAAAATTTTTCTTTACGATGATATCATCCTAGTTCAGGGATGGGAAACCTTGGCTCCTCAGCTCTTGCAGAACTACAACTCCCATCACGCCTGGACAAAGCGTTAGCTGGAGAGCCATGGTTCCGTACCTGTGACCTAGATGGAAGATGTTCAGCTTCATCACATGACAATGAAAGGTTTCTGATTAGATCATTTATATCATGTGGAGTAAAGTGTTCGGGCTGCTCCGTTAGGTACATCCTCATCTTCAGGTCTCCATGTCTTCTCCAGTACCTACAGCTCCATAGTCTTTGGCTCTGGCTGCTCCGTCAGGTACATCCTCATCTTCAGGTCTCCATGTCTTCTCCAGTACCTACAGCTCCATAGTCTTTGGCTCGGGCTGCTCCGTCAGGTACATCCTCATCTTCAGGTCTCCATGTCTTCTCCAGTACCTACAGCTCCATAGTCTTTGGCTCTGGCTGCTCCGTCAGGTACATCCTCATCTTCAGGTCTCCATGTCTTCTCCAGTAGCCTCAGCTCCATCGACTTCAGATTCTACTTCATTTTCATCCTCTCCACACATTAGTGGTATAGGAACTGGCGAGGTACCATCATATGGAGCTGGCCTAGTCGCAGATTCAAGTTCAGGGTAATTAATCTTATGTTATGACAAACTGAAGGGATTGAAGTTTGACCACTGTCCTCATATTCAACCAGTCACCATGGCATGGTCACTGTCCTTACATTCAACCAACCACCATGGCATGGCCACTGTCCTCATATTCAACCAGTCACCATGGCATGGCCACTGTCCTCATATTAAACCAACCACCATGGCATGGCCACTGTCCTCATATTAAACCAATCACCATGGCATAGCCACTGTCCTCATATTAAACCAACCACCATGGCATGGCCACTGTCCTCATATTAAACCAGTCACCATGGCATGGCCACTGTCCTCATATTCAACCAACCACCATGGCATAGCCACTGTCCTCATATTCAACTAGTCACCATGGCATAGCCACTGTCCTCATATTCAACCAGTCACCATGGCATGGTCACTGTCCTTACATTCAACCAACCACCATGGCATGGCCACTGTCCTCATATTAAACCAACCACCATGGCATGGCCACTGTCCTCATATTAAACCAGTCACCATGGCATGGCCACTGTCCTCATATTCAACCAGTCACCATGGCATGGCCACTGTCCTCATATTAAACCAATCACCATGGCATGGCCACTGTCCTCATATTAAACCAACCACCATGGCATGGCCACTGTCCTCATATTCAACCAGTCACCATGGCATAGCCACTGTCCTCATATTAAACCAACCACCATGGCATAGCCACTGTCCTCATATTAAACCAACCACCATGGCATGGCCACTGTCCTCATATTAAACCAACCACCATGGCATGGCCACTGTCCTCATATTAAACCAGTCACCATGGCATGGCCACTGTCCTCATATTCAACCAGTCACCATGGCATAGCCACTGTCCTCATATTCAACCAATCACCATGGCATAGCCACTGTCCTCATATTCAACCAGTCACCATGGCATGGCCACTGTCCTCATATTAAACCAATCACCATGGCATAGCCACTGTCCTCATATTAAACCAACCACCATGGCATGGCCACTGTCCTCATATTAAACCAATCACCATGGCATAGCCACTGTCCTCATATTAAACCAACCACCATGGCATGGCCACTGTCCTCATATTAAACCAACCACCATGGCATGGCCACTGTCCTCATATTAAACCAGTCACCATGGCATGGCCACTGTCCTCATATTCAACCAGTCACCATGGCATAGCCACTGTCCTCATATTCAACTAGTCACCATGGCATAGCCACTGTCCTCATATTCAACCAGTCACCATGGCATGGCCACTGTCCTCATATTCAACCAGTCACCATGGCATAGCCACTGTCCTCATATTCAACCAGTCACCATGGCATAGCCACTGTCCTCATATTCAACCAGTCACCATGGCATGGCCACTGTCCTCACATTGAACCAACCACCATGGCATGGTCACTGTCCTCACATTCAACCAACCACCATGGCATGGCCACTGTCCTCATATTAAACCAATCACCATGGCATGGCCACTGTCCTCATATTAAACCAACCACCATGGCATGGCCACTGTCCTCATATTAAACCAACCACCATGGCATGGCCACTGTCCTCATATTCAACCAGTCACCATGGCATAGCCACTGTCCTCATATTTAACCAGTCACCATGGCATAGCCACTGTCCTCATATTCAACCAGTCACCATGGCATGGCCACTGTCCTCACATTGAACCAACCACCATGGCATGGTCACTGTCCTCACATTCAACCAACCACCATGGCATGGTCACTGTCCTTATATTAAACCAACCACCATGGCATGGCCACTGTCCTCATATTAAACCAACCACCATGGCATGGCCACTGTCCTCATATTAAACCAGTCACCATGGCATAGCCACTGTCCTCATATTCAACCAGTCACCATGGCATAGCCACTGTCCTCATATTCAACCAGTCACCATGGCATAGCCACTGTCCTCATATTCAACCAGTCACCATGGCATAGCCACTGTCCTCTTATTCAACCAGTCACCATGGCATGGCCACTGTCCTCATATTCAACCAACCACCATGGCATGGCCACTGTCCTCATATTAAACCAACCACCATGGCATAGCCACTGTCCTCATATTAAACCAACCACCATGGCATAGCCACTGTCCTCATATTAAACCAACCACCATGGCATAGCCACTGTCCTCATATTAAACCAACCACCATGGCATGGCCACTGTCCTCATATTCAACCAGTCACCATGGCATGGCCACTGTCCTCATATTCAACCAGTCACCATGGCATGGCCACTGTCCTCATATTCAACCAGTCACAAAGACAGCTTGAGCATATCACAGGAGGAGCCCGGCTTTTGTCTTGATCACCAGTGGACACTTGAAGTATATCTGCTCCATCTTTATAATAATATCATGAGTGACTGAACGTACTTGGCCTTTGGTGTAACAGAACCAGACACCAGGCAGAGCCTGCCCGCATGACTGACACCCGGCAGAGCCTGCCCGCATGACTGACACCCGGCAGAGCCTGCCCGCATGACTGACACCCGGCAGAGCCTGCCCGCATGACTGACACCCGGCAGAGCCTGCCCGCATGACTGACACCCGGCAGAGCCTGCCCGCATGACTGACACCCGGCAGAGCCTGCCCGCATGACTGACACCCGCCAGAGCCTGCCCGCATGACTGACACCCGCCAGAGCCTGCCCGCATGACTGACACCCGCCAGAGCCTGCCCGCATGACTGACACCCGCCAGAGCCTGCCCGCATGACTGACACCCGCCAGAGCCTGCCCGCATGACTGACACCCGCCAGAGCCTGCCCGCATGACTGACACCCGCCAGAGCCTGCCCGCATGACTGACACCCGCCAGAGCCTGCCCGCATGACTGACACCCGCCAGAGCCTGCCCGCATGACTGACACCCGCCAGAGCCTGCCCGCATGACTGACACCAGGCAGAGCCTGCCCGCATGACTGACACCAGGCAGAGCCTACCCGCATGACTGACACCCGGCAGAGCCTGCCCGCATGACTGACACCCGCCAGAGCCTGCCCGCATGACTGACACCCGCCAGAGCCTGCCCGCATGACTGACACCCGCCAGAGTCTGCCCGCATGACTGACACCCGCCAGAGTCTGCCCGCATGACTGACACCCGCCAGAGTCTGCCCGCATGACTGACACCCGCCAGAGTCTGCCCGCATGACTGACACCCGGCAGAGTCTGCCCGCATGACTGACACCCGGCAGTCTCTCTCTCTGGAGACCCTCATTCAGTTACCCTCAGTGGCTGAGCAGTCTCTGGCAGTCTCTCTCTGGAGACCCTCACTCAGTTACCCCTCAGTGGCTGAGCAGTCTCTGGCAATCTCTCAGTGCGGAGATTTTGTACTAAGAAAAACATTTGTACTGATCATTAACATACCCCTTAACCCAACTAAGGTCCCCCTCCCTCCTCCCCCCCCCCCTCTCTCGTCCACAGGGGTCTAGTTAAGCGTCATCCCTCCTGTCAGGCAGCCGCCATTTGCCCAGATTCAGTGCCTCCTTATTGTACCACTCTGTATATTTAAACATCAGCATCAATTCCTCAATGTCAGCAGATGTATAATGATGCTCAATAAATGCTTTCCATTTCCGAAAAAAACCTTTGGCGCTCTTTTCTTTGTGTCGTTCTGTCTAAAATCAGTAGCTGATTGATAGTATCATTTATCTCTCCTAGTGTCGGTACGGAGGGCTGCAGCCAGTGACGGAGGAGACACTTTTTTACCACCAAGAGGAAATTATGGATAATTAGAATGGGGGTATGATTCAGTTCCAGGCCTGGCGTGTCTAGTGAGAGGATATGAAATACCGCAGTTTGGGGGGTGAACGGTAGCACAACCTTCCAAACCTGTTTGGCATATGCAAACGCTAACACCCAAACATTAGTCACTTCTGGACACGACCAGAGGCAGTGTAAGAGATTCGCTCTGTTCTCGTGGCAAGACGGGCAGGCTCTGAGATAATGGGCTGGAGCGTTTACATATGACAAATCGAAGGCATAAGTTGCCCGTCACTCACCTCTTGAAGTTATAGAGGGGTAAGGAGACCTGGCCCAGAAGTTCGGGCCCCCTCCTCTGCTTGTTGGAGTCGGGGGAGCCACCACTGTTGGGGTTCAGGATCCCGAACATCTTCAGCTGCAGGACGGACTCCAGGGGGAGCTGAGCCATCGGCATCGGGAAGATAATCCTGCAAAACCAACCGGAACAAGAGGATCAAATACTGGGCTGAGATACACTCCTGTACATGTATCACTATAAGATGAGAGAACCTCGAGCATGCTCGAATCCATCCGAACCTGAACGTTCGACATTTGATTGATAGCTGTGTGCACTGGGAGGAGGGCTGACTGATCACTATGTGCACTGGGGGAGAGCTGACTGATCGCTGTGTGCACTGGGAGGAGGGCTGACTGATCACTGTGTACACTGGGGGGAGGGCTGACTGATCACTGTGTGCACTGGGAGGAGGGCTGACTGATCACTGTGTACACTGGGGGAGAGCTGACTGATCGCTGTGTGCACTGGGAGGAGGGCTGACTGATCACTGTGTGCACTGGGGGGAGAGCTGACTGATCACTGTGTACACTGGGGGGAGAGCTGACTGATCACTGTGTACACTGGGGGGAAGGCTGACTGATCACTGTGTACACTGGGGGGAGGGCTGGCTGATCACTGTGTGCACTGGAGGGAGGGCTGGCTGATCACTGTGTACACTGGGGGGAGAGCTGGCTGATCGCTGTGTACACTGGGGGGGAAGGCTGGCTGATCACTGTGTACACTGGGGGGAGAGCTGGCTGATCGCTGTGTGCCCTGGGGGGAGGGCTGGCTGATCACTGTGTACACTGGGGGGAAGGCTGGCTGATCGCTGTGTACACTGGGGGAGAGCTGGCTGATCACTGTGTGCACTGGGGGGAGGGCTGGCTGATCACTGTGTACACTGGGGGGAAGGCTGACTGATCACTGTGTACACTGGGGGGAGGGCTGGCTGATCACTGTGTGCACTGGGGGGAGGGCTGGCTGATCACTGTGTACACTGGGGGGAGGGCTGGCTGATCACTGTGTACACTGGGGGGAGAGCTGGCTGATCACTGTGTACACTGGGGGGAGGGCTGGCTGATCACTGTGTGCACTGGGGGGAGGGCTGGCTGATCACTGTGTGCACTGGGGGGAGGGCTGGCTGATCACTGTGTACACTGGGGGGAGGGCTGGCTGATCGCTGTGTACACTGGGGGAGAGCTGGCTGATCACTGTGTACACTGGGGGGAGAGCTGACTGATCACTGTGTACACTGGGGGGAGAGCTGGCTGATCGCTGTGTACACTGGGGGGAAGGCTGGCTGATCGCTGTGTACACTGGGGGGAGAGCTGGCTGATCGCTGTGTGCACTGGGAGGAGGGCTGACTGATCACTGTGTGCACTGAGGGGAGAGCTGGCTGATCGCTGTGTGCACTGAGGGGAGAGCTGGCTGATCGCTGTGTGCACTGGGAGGAGGGCTGACTGATCACTGTGTACACTGGGGGGAGAGCTGGCTGATCGCTGTGTACACTGGGGGAGAGCTGGCTGATCACTGTGTGCACTGGGGGGAGGGCTGGCTGATCACTGTGTACACTGGGGGGAGAGCTGGCTGATCACTGTGTGCACTGGGGGGAAGGCTGACTGATCGCTGTGTGCACTGGGGGGAGAGCTGACTGATCACTGTGTGCACTGGGGGGAGGGCTGGCTGATCACTGTGTACACTGGGGGGAAGGCTGACTGATCACTGTGTACACTGGGGGGAGAGCTGGCTGATCGCTGTGTGTACTGGGAGGAGGGCTGACTGATCACTGTGTACACTGGGGGGAGGGCTGGCTGATCACTGTGTGCACTGGGGGGAGGGCTGGCTGATCACTGTGTGCACTGGGGGGAGAGCTGGCTGATCGCTGTGTGCACTGGGGGGAGAGCTGACTGATCGCTGTATGCACTGGGGGGAGAGCTGGCTGATCACTGTGTGCCCTGGGGGGAGAGCTGACTGATCACTGTGTACACTGGGGGGAGAGCTGGCTGATCACTGTGTGCCCTGGGGGGAGAGCTGACTGATCACTGTGTGCCCTGGGGGGAGAGCTGGCTGATCGCTGTGTGCACTGGGGGGAGAGCTGGCTGATCGCTGTGTGCACTGGGGGGAGAGCTGGCTGATCGCTGTGTGCCGTGGGGGGGGGAGCTGGCTGATCGCTGTGTACACTGGGGGGAGAGCTGGCTGATTGCTGTGTGCCGTGGGGGGAGAGCTGACTGATCGCTGTGTGCACTGGGGGAGGGCTGGCTGATCACTGTGTACACTGGGGGGAGGGCTGGCTGATCACTGTGTACACTGGGGGGAGAGCTGGCTGATCACTGTGTACACTGGGGGGAGGGCTGGCTGATCACTGTGTGCACTGGGGGGAGGGCTGGCTGATCACTGTGTGCCCTGGGGGGAGAGCTGACTGATCACTGTGTACACTGGGGGGAGAGCTGACTGATCACTGTGTACACTGGGGGGAGAGCTGGCTGATCACTGTGTGCCCTGGGGGGAGAGCTGACTGATCACTGTGTACACTGGGGGGAGAGCTGGCTGATCACTGTGTGCCCTGGGGGGAGAGCTGACTGATCGCTGTGTGCCCTGGGGGGAGAGCTGGCTGATCGCTGTGTGCACTGGGGGGAGAGCTGGCTGATCGCTGTGTGCACTAGGGGGAGAGCTGGCTGATCGCTGTGTGCCGTGGGGGGGGGAGCTGGCTGATCGCTGTGTACACTGGGGGGAGAGCTGGCTGATTGCTGTGTGCCGTGGGGGGAGAGCTGACTGATCGCTGTGTGCACTGGGGGAGGGCTGGCTGATCACTGTGTGCCCTGGGGGGAGAGCTGACTGATCGCTGTGTACACTGGGGGGAGAGCTGGCTGATCACTGTGTGCCCTGGGGGGAGAGCTGACTGATCACTGTGTGCCCTGGGGGGAGAGCTGACTGATCACTGTGTACACTGGGGGGAGAGCTGGCTGATCACTGTGTGCACTGGGGGGAGAGCTGGCTAATCGCTGTGTGCACTGGGGGGAGAGCTGGCTGATCGCTGTGTGCACTGGGGGGAGAGCTGGCTGATCACTGTGTGCCCTGGGGGGAGAGCTGACTGATCACTGTGTACACTGGGGGGAGAGCTGGCTGATCACTGTGTGCCCTGGGGGGAGAGCTGACTGATCACTGTGTACACTGGGGGGAGGGCTGGCTGATCACTGTGTGCACTGGGGGGAGAGCTGACTGATCACTGTGTACACTGGGGGGAGAGCTGGCTGATCACTGTGTGCACTGGGGGGAGAGCTGACTGATCACTGTGTACACTGGGGGGAGAGCTGGCTGATCGCTGTGTGCCGTGGGGGGAGAGCTGGCTGATCACTGTGTGCACTGGGGGGAGAGCTGACTGATCACTGTGTACACTGGGGGGAGAGCTGGCTGATCACTGTGTGCACTGGGGGGAGAGCTGACTGATCACTGTGTATACTGGGGGGAGAGCTGGCTGACGCTCTGTACTCACAGCTCGTCCCATTTCACCAGGTAGAAGAAGCTCTTGTAGGTTCCCACTCTCTTGGACTGGACGGGTGTGAACAGGTCCCTCCCATTGTACAGTAAGGAGCAGATGATGTGATACTTCTCAAAGCTGCAACACAACAGGCTGAGATACAGTAACTGCACAGTACCGCGTGTATCCATGTACTTCTATCAGAGCTGTATAGAGACATGATGGCTGCCGCTTATCTCACCTGGAGACCCAGCCTGTGGGGACACCATGTGCTGCAAAGATAGTGAACTGCAGGTGGTCGGCAGAGGTGCGGGCCTCCTTCTGGGGGCGGCTGCTGCTGGGGGGGTCCTGGACAGGGACCCCAGAGGAGAAGTGCAGCTGCAGCAGCTTGTGGACAGCGGTGGTCAGCTGGCTCAAGCTCTCCTGCAGGGGGCTGTCATGTTCTGAGGAGCCTGCCGGACAAATCCCATGATGCATCAGTACTGGCCGTGTATCCTACAGACCATGGACCATATACCTGTATACTCACTGTCTGAGGCTGCCGGGCTGGAGGGACCCTAAAACACAACAAGAGATTCAGAGCGTTAAGACCTAGGAAGTCGCCATAGCCGCGGGGGGCCGACACTGAACGAGTCATAGCCGCGGGGGGCCGACACTGAACGAGTCATAGCCGCGAGGGGCCGACACTGAACGAGTCATAGCCGCGAGGGGCCGACACTGAACTCCACATAGCCGCGGGGGGCCGACACTGAAAGAGTCATAGCCGCGAGGGGCCGACACTGAACGAGTCATAGCCGCGGGGGGCCGACACTGAACGAGTCATAGCCGCGGGGGGGCGACACTGAACGAGTCATAGCCGCGAGGGGCAGACACTGAACGAGTCATAGCCGCGGGGGGCCGACACTGAACGAGTCATAGCCGCGGGGGGCCGACACTGAACGAGTCATAGCCGCGGGGGGCCGACACTGAACGAGTCATAGCCGCGGGGGGGCCGACACTGAACGAGTCATAGCCGCGAGGGGCCGACACTGAACTCCACATAGCCGCGGGGGGCCGACACTGAACTCCACATAGCCGCGGGGGGCCGACACTGAACGAGTCATAGCCGCGGGGGGCCGACACTGAACGAGTCATAGCCGCGGGAGGCCGACACTGAACGAGTCATAGCCGCGGGAGGCCGACACTGAACGAGTCATAGCCGCGAGGGGCCGACACTGAACTCCACATAGCCGCGAGGGGCCGACACTGAACTCCACATAGCCGCGAGGGGCCGACACTGAACGAGTCATAGCCGCGGGGGGCCGACACTGAACGAGTCATAGCCGCGGGGGGCCGACACTGAACGAGTCATAGCCGCGGGGGGCCGACACTGAACGAGTCATAGCCGCGAGGGGCCGACACTGAACGAGTCATAGCCGCGAGGGGCCGACACTGAACTCCACATAGCCGCGGGGGGGGCGACACTGACTGAGTCATAGCCGCGGGGGGCCGACACTGAACGAGTCATAGCCGCGGGGGGCCGACACTGAACTCCACATAGCCGCGGGAGGCCGACACTGAACGAGTCATAGCCGCGAGGGGCCGAAACTGAACTCCACATAGCCGCGGGGGGCCGACACTGACTGAGTCATAGCCGCGGGGGGCCGACACTGAACGAGTCATAGCCGCGGGGGGCCGACACTGAACGAGTCATAGCCGCGAGGGGCCGACACTGAACGAGTCATAGCCGCGAGGGGCCGACACTGAACTCCACATAGCCGCGGGGGGGCGACACTGACTGAGTCATAGCCGCGGGGGGCCGACACTGAACGAGTCATAGCCGCGGGGGGCCGACACTGAACTCCACATAGCCGCGGGAGGCCGACACTGAACGAGTCATAGCCGCGAGGGGCCGAAACTGAACTCCACATAGCCGCGGGGGGCCGACACTGAACTCCACATAGCCGCGAGGGGCCGACACTGAACTCCACATAGCCGCGAGGGGCCGACACTGAACGAGTCATAGCCGCGGGGGGCCGACACTGAACGAGTCATAGCCGCGGGGGGCCGACACTGAACGAGTCATAGCCGCGAGGGGCCGACACTGAACTCCACATAGCCGCGGGGGGCCGACACTGAAAGAGTCATAGCCGCGGGGGGCCGACACTGAACGAGTCATAGCCGCGGGGGGCCGACACTGAACGAGTCATAGCCGCGGGGGGCCGACACTGAACGAGTCATAGCCGCGGGGGGCCGACACTGAACGAGTCATAGCCGCGGGGGGCCGACACTGAACGAGTCATAGCCGCGGGGGGCCGACACTGAACGAGTCATAGCCGCGGGGGGCCGACACTGAACGAGTCATAGCCGCGGGGGGCCGACACTGAACGAGTCATAGCCGCGGGGGGCCGACACTGAACGAGTCATAGCCGCGGGGGGCCGACACTGAACGAGTCATAGCCGCGGGGGGCCGACACTGAACGAGTCATAGCCGCGAGGGGCCGACACTGAACTCCACATAGCCGCGGGGGGCCGACACTGAACGAGTCATAGCCGCGGGGGGCCGACACTGAACGAGTCATAGCCGCGGGGGGCCGACACTGAACGAGTCATAGCCGCGGGGGGCCGACACTGAACTCCACATAGCCGCGGGGGGCCGACACTGAACGAGTCATAGCCGCGGGGGGCCGACACTGAACGAGTCATAGCCGCGAGGGGCCGACACTGAACGAGTCATAGCCGCGGGGGGCCGACAATGAACGAGTCATAGCCGCGAGGGGCCGACAATGAACGCGCCATAGCCGCAAAGGGGCCGACACTGAACGAGTCATAGCCGCGAGGGGCCGACACTGAACGCGCCATAGCCGCAAAGGGGCCGACACCGAACGCGCCATAGCCGCAAAGGGGCCGACACCGAACGCGCCATAGCCGCGAGGGGCCGACACCGAACGCGCCATAGCCGCGAGGGGCCGACACTGAACGCGCCATAGCCGCGAAGGGCCGACACTGAACGCGCCACAGCCGCGAGGGGCCGACACTGAACGCGCCATAGCCGCGAGGGGCCGACACTGAACGCGCCATAGCCGCGAGGGGCCGACACTGAACACGCCATAGCCGCGAGGGGCCGACACTGAACGCGCCATAGCCACAAGGGGCCAACACTGAACGCATCATAGCTGCCCCCTCACCTCCACAGAGCGGCTGCGCGGCAGGTTGACAGCTCTCCGCAGCTTCTTTACACTCTCGGTTATGGCTGGCGTCTCCACGCTGTCTGCTGTCCTGCAGATACTCCGCACCACCCTGATCACCTGGTCCGCAGCTCGGTAAGGATTACCCTGGGGGAGATGAGGCCATGGATGAAGCGTATACACCGGTTCACAGGGGGTACTCAGGCAGGTACGCGGGGGGGGGGGGGGAGGGGGTACTCAGGCAGGTACGCGGGGGGGGGGGTACGTAGGCAGGTGAGCGGAGGGGAGAGGGTACGTGGGCAGGTGAGCGGAGGGGAGAGGGGGTACGTGGGCAGGTGAGCGGAGGGGAGGGGGTACGTGGGCAGGTGAGCGGAGAGGAGAGGGTACGTAGGCAGGTGAGCGGAGGGGAGAGGGTACGTAGGCAGGTGAGCGGAGGGGAGAGGGTACGTAGGCAGGTGAGCGGAGGGGAGAGGGTACGTAGGCAGGTGAGCGGAGGGGAGAGGGTACGTAGGCAGGTGAGCGGAGGGGAGAGGGTACGTAGGCAGGTGAGCGGAGGGGAGAGGGTACGTAGGCAGGTGAGCGGAGGGGAGAGGGTACGTAGGCAGGTACGCGGAGGGTACGTAGGCAGGTGAGCGGAGGGGAGAGGGTACGTAGGCAGGTGAGCGGAGGGGAGAGGGTACGTAGGCAGGTGAGCGGAGGGGAGAGGGTACGTAGGCAGGTACGCGGAGGGTACGTAGGCAGGTGAGCGGAGGGTACGTAGGCAGGTACGCGGGGGATATGTACGCAGGTAAATGTGCTACCCGGGACACATCTGTGTGATGACACATCAGTGCCGGCTCCATATGACCCCAGGGGGCGCTCCGCTACACCCACCTGGTTCTTCAGGCACACACTGATCTGCTCATGGAAGGCGTCAAGCAACTCCTCTATGTTCTGCCTGTGGAGAAACAATGATTAAAAAAACTAACTATATGTAGAGTATATACACTGCCAGGATAGCCCCCCACTATGCCCCTGCATAGCGGGGTCTACAGCCCTGTACTCTGACCCAGGAAGTCTCCCTTACCTTCCAAACTAAAAGCAGGCTGGGGCTTGCATAAGGGGACAGGACTGTGCATAGCTGTAACCCCTCTTTTCCCAGAGACAGAGTTGCTTCTATAGTGTTCTCAACCTATCCCCTGCTCATCCCTTCCGACAGTCTGTCAGCCCTTGTGTTTCCCATCCACCCTATTTCTGCTATAATGTGCCTGCACTCACTCAGCTATACACAATGCTGCTATAAATTGCCTGCACTCACTCAGCTAGACACATTGCTACTATATTCTGCCTGCACTTACACCCAGCTATACACACTGTTGCTATAATGTTCCTGCACACACACTCAGCTATACACACTGCTGTATAGTCAAGTTTCTGTCACTGTCCTTCTGCACAGCTCTGTGATTCTCACTTCCTGATTGGTCCATGCTGAACACACCTCCTTCATTGCTGTCATGTGACCACACAACCCACTGACAGCAGCCCTGCTTTTCTATTCTAGCCTGATGTACTACGCTCCTGTCAAGCCCCTGTAATGCTTAATGTAAGGGGCTCATGGGGTTTGCCTCTGCTCCTTCCAAAACGGAGATAAAGGGTTAATGTATTCAGGAAGGTCTGTGTTTACTCTGTGCTAGTGGTAATAGAAGCATAACGGTTGCCAGGCAGATTAGCAGTCTCTCCACAGAAGCAGTTGGAGAAATCTGATTGGAGGAAAGGAGGAGAGCACATGACCACAGAGTTTCATATAGGATAGAAGGCGGGAACAGCTTCTCAGTCAGCGAGAGCAACAAGAAGAACACATCTCCCTGTCACCTCATCTCCTCACAGGATTACCTCACCTCTTCTCCTCACAGGATTACCTCACCTCATCTCCTCACAGGATTACCTCACCTCTTCTCCTCACCCGATCATCAGCTGTTCAGTGGACATGGAGGAATTATACTATAAAGTACTTTCTAAAGCAACTGGCCTGGGCGGAGAAGATTGGCTCCGTCAGTGTCTAGACTTGCAGTCACCGGAACGGAGGAGCGAAGTGGCGGGGACAAGTCGGGAATTACCTGCAGAAGCCACCAGGGACGGATCCTCTTCAGATGAAGGTGCCGCTGCCAGACCGGAGAAGAGATCAGCGGCTCGCCGACGTTCCGCTCAGCGAAGATCCGAAGACGCGGTTCCCGATGGCCCACCGCCGCAACGTCGCAAGGCCACCGGCAAACTCCGCCGACAGAAGAAGAAAGTGTCGCCGCCGTCACGGACGGGCAGGAGGCGCGCTGGGCACAGTAGAGGAGGGCCAGCTGCCATTACCTCAGGGCTTGTGAGAGGGGCCGCGACTCAGGAGGAGATCCGCGCTCCGGTGTCTGGTGAGTCTCCTGCTAGCAGGATTCCCCCCTACTCCCCTCTCCACAGAGCACTTTCCATTAGACGATACAGTGATTTCTGGTGTGACTGCCTTTTTTCGAATGCTGGGTGAACGCAGTCAGGTTTCTGCTGATCCTACTAACCCTGGATGTAAACAGGCATGGGTCACTCCTACTCCAGATAGGGAGATGCCTGCCTTAACCTCTGTGTGGTCCCCTGTCAGTGAAGCAGCTGCTTCTGCTGTTCCGGTGTCTAAGCCAGGTGTGTCTGACGTGTGTCTTAAAGAGGCTTTGATTTGTGGGATCTCTCCCCTCGGTTACCATTTACCTATTACAGTAAAAGATTTGGAATAAGGAATACATTGATATTTTTACCCTATTGCCGCACTATAAAGACAAAGTAGAGAAAAAAGATGAGAAAGAGGAGGAGCGTAAGCGCCCCCCAGTGGTTAAAACGTTTCACAACTGGCTACAAGCTTTTTGTATTTATGCAGCGGTCTTAGGGGAAAAGTGTCCTAATTATAGTGTGTTATTGTTTCAACATATTGACTTTATTTTAGAGGCATATCGAAACTTTGGAGGGAATGCATGGTTATTGTACGATGAAATGTACAGGCAAAAAATGGCACTGCACCCTAACATATCTTGGGGGCAGAAGGATGTCGGCCTATGGATTCAATTCATGATTCCACAAAGGTCTAGAAACACAGTGACTCCAGCTGCAAACAGCTCCTTTCGCAAAGGAGTTTGTTTCGCGTTCAATGATTCCCAATGTAAGTGGTATGGCACATGTAAATACAAACACGAATGTGCCCATTGTGGAGGAGCACATCCAGTATCAAAATGTTTTAAGAAAATTGCCTCACAGCAGTCCGCTTCCGCCAGGGATGCGCTGGCCAGGGGCCAAGACTCCGGTGATGCTGGGAAAAATGCTCCCCTGGCTCGCAGCGTACCCAAACCCACAGATGGCTAAGCTCCTGCTGTCAGGATTTCTACAAGGGTTTGAAGTCCCGGAGTTTAAAGGGGTGGGTTGCACTACAGTTAATAACCTTAGATCTGCTACGCTCAGGTTGTCTGTCGTCCGTCAAAAGATAGCTAAAGAAATTAGAGAAGGCCGGGTAGAAGGTCCTTTCACTTCCCCCCCTTTTCTAGTTTCCGTATTTCCCCCCTTGGTCTCATCCCTAAGAAGGAACCGAATGCCTTCAGACTTATACACCACCTCTCCTTCCCCAAGGGCAGCTCTTTAAACGATTCCGTAGAGCTCTTGCCAGTCACCTATAGTTCCTTTGAAGATGCCATTGATCTGGTCAGGAATAAAGGTAAAAATGCATTGCTAGCCAAGGCAGATATTGAAGCCGCCTTTAGACTACTTCCAGTAGCCCCTCATGGGTACAATTCTCTGGGTTTTATGATTGATGGCCAATATTTTTTTGATAAAGCTCTACCCATGGGCTTCAAACTGTCCTGTTATTATTTTGAGGCATTCGGTTCCTTCTTAGAATGGGTATTGCAGAGTGAATGTGCATCTTCCTCTACCCTACACTATCTGGATGACTTTTTATTTGTCGGCTCGGGGGATAGCAACGAATGTGCACAGTTGCTTAACTCTTTCCGTGCTATGTGCGAATGCTTTGGGGTACCCCTTGCTAGGGACAAAACAGTAGAGCCGTGTACCAGACTTCAATATCTTGGAATTGTCATACTGAACGCATGGAATTTTGTTTGCCAGCAGACAAGATCAAAAAAATATGCGATTTGATTGCGATCCTGCTATCTAAAAATAAGGTGAGACTCAGACAGTTACAGTGTTTACTTGGCAACTTAGTTTTTGCAATACGTGTTATACCAATGGGTAGAATCTTCTCCAGGCGATTGTACTTGGCCACCAAAGGTTTGAAATCGGCTACTTCTCATGTCCGCTTGACTAGTGTTCTGAAGGACGATTTAAGATTGTGGTATTCCTTTCTAGCTTCTTTCAATGGTAAATCTGTGTGGCAGGAAGAGTTTATAGATGCCTCTGCGTTGCTGCTTTTTACTGACTCTGCCGGATCTCTAGGTTTTGGAGCGTATTGGGCGGGACACTGGTGCGCTTCCCCATGGGACGAATCGTGGGTGAAGGGAGGAGTTACCTCCAATATTGTCCTTCTGGAACTATTCCCGGTAGTCGTGGCCCTAGCAGTTTGGGGTCCACACTTCAGGAATAAACGCATTTTAGTGCATACGGACAACAAAGGCGTCCTATATGCAATAAATTGCCTCTCAGCTAAATCCCTGTCCGTAGTGAAGTTGTTACGCCACCTAGTCTTACTATGTTTTCAACTGAACATATGGCTTAAAGCTAAATACGTACCTGGTACAACAAATGATATTGCGGACGCGTTGTCCCGCTTTCAATTTCAGAAATTCCGCGCCTTAGTTCCGGATGCGGATGAGGAAGGCCTTCCCTGCCCTCATCATTTATGGAACATCATCTGGGATTGATATCTAGAACTCTTCGCAATTCCCTATCTGATAATACATGGCGTAATTATACAGCAGCTTGGAAGAGGTGGGAGTCTTTTTGTTCTTCGGTCCAGGTTCGTTCATCTTGCTCTACTGTATGGTGTGCCGTAGCCTTTCTTACTTCACTATTCGATAACAAGTTGTCATATGCGGGTATCAACAAGATTGTATCGGGAGTATTCTTTTTTCAAAAATGGTTAGGTTACCCTACGTTAGTTAGCAAATTTCAGGTTAAACAGCTGTTGAAAGGTTTCCGTTTTCATAGACATATGGTCAAGGACACTAGACGCCCAGTGTCTTTCGAGCTTTTGCTGTCTTTGCTGGATGTTTGTAATGCGATTTGTTACTCTGATTATGAATCCCAATTATTTAGAACAGCCTTTATACTTGCCTTCTTCGGGGCCTTCAGGTTGAGCGAACTAGTTGCAACCAACCGCAGTTCTCTGTCACCGTTAGCGATCTGTGATGTAGCTGTCGCCCCACGGGAATTGAGTATTTGTATCCGCCGCTCTTAAATGGATTTAACTGGCAAAGGTACTTATGTCAAGTTACATATCTTGCCTGACTAACCCGCATGCACGGTCAATGCAGTCTCTGGTTTTATGTTGTTGCGACCCCAAGGGTCGGAATCTTTCTTAGTTCATGCTGACGGATCTTCGCTCTCCAGATTTCAATTTATATCTGTTTTTAAATGTTGTTTGTGTCAGTTGGGGTTATCTGATAAACACTTCACATCTCACTCCTTCCGTATGGGGGCGGCTACCGAAGCACATCGCCTGGGGCTCTCACACACTAACATTATGAATATTGGCAGGTGGCGCTCTAACAGATTTAAACTATATGTTTGTCCTGACTTATGTCTGTAATCCTCTCTTTTCTTTCCTAGGTCGCCCCCCAATAACAGTATGGGTTCTTGGGCACTCTTTCATATACTGGGCCTATAGAAGAGCAGTTCAGAGGGTATACTCAACCAATTTAGGTTTGTCACCAGCGGTTTCCATATACTGGGGTAGAGTTCGAGGGTTGAAGTGGTTCCAGCTCATGAATATAGTGGAAGAGAAGAGCTTGGTGTGGCCGTCGCCTGACGTCATCATTATCCATCTGGGCGGCAATGACCTCGGGCGACGTCAGACCAATTTACTCTTCAGAGATATGAAACTATCATTTACTGTACTTCAGACGCTGTTTCCCTCGTGCACAATAGCGTTTTCAGAAATAGTGCCACGTCTGATTTGGTCATACCGGGGCTATATATACCTGGAGCATATCCGTCGCAGGATTAATAGGGGAATATCCCGCTTCCTCCCCTCCGTGGGCGGTTTAGTTTACCGTCACGTTGACCTAGAAGGGTTGATCCCGGGACTATACTGGGCTGACGGCATACACCTCTCAGATATAGGGCTGGACATTTTTAACCTAGGTCTCCAGTCTCTTGTGGAATGGGCCACGGCCCCCTTTGGGGTATGCTCGGCTTAATTAGCCGGCATGTGTGGGGAGGTCACCCTACCGGGCAGACAGTTGTTTATATTTATATAAGTTATTGATATTTATGAGAAATAAAGTTATTTGAAGAATAATTATATTTATTGAATGAAATAAAGAGTTTATTAGAGTAATCTTAAATAAACACCGTGGCCATCATTCCACAATTTTAATTAATTTTGGTGTCTGTGTGATTATTCGTATGAAGGGGGAGGAGTGGGAAGTTTGAGGTTATATCCATTTGGAAGGTCATGCAGAGTGCATCCCCCATGCATTATGAGGATCTGCAGCTGCATCCTGTATCTACAAGCTGCTGCGTTATCAGGGTTATACAGTTACTATACATTATACACCACATGCTGCTATACTGTACAGTAACTTATATATCACATATCCAGCTGCTGCTGCGTTATCAGGGTTATACAGTTACTATACATTATACACCACATGCTGCTATACTGTACAGTAACTTATATATCACATATCCAGCTGCTGTGTTATCAGGGTTATACAGTTACTATACATTATACACCACATGCTGCTATACTGTACAGTAACTTATATATCACATATCCAGCTGCTGTGTTATCAGGGTTATACAGTTACTATACATTATATACCACATGCTGCTATACTGTACAGTAACTTATATATCACATATCCAGCTGCTGTGTTATCAGGGTTATACAGTTACTATACATTATACACCACATGCTGCTATACTGTACAGTAACTTATATATCACATATCCAGCTGCTGTGTTATCAGGGTTATACAGTTACTATACATTATATATGGAATGCTGGCATGGAATACATCGGCAAAACGATACGGGAATTCCGCAGAAGGATAGGGGAACATCTGAGGGACGTGATCAACAAAAGAGACAAACCCATAGCCCGTCATATCAACACATGTCATATGGGCAGGGTGACAGGTTTGTCATTTGTGGGTTTGGAGGCTGTACAGTCCCCAGCGAGAGGGGGTAACTGGGATAAACTGGTCCTGAAAAAGGAATGTGAATGGATCTTCAGGATGAAGACCACAGCGCCCATGGGGCTTAATGAACAGCTGAATTTTACATGCTTTTTATGACAAACATGCTATCCCCCCCCCCCCTCCCCTCTCCCCTTCCATCCTTTCTCCTCTTCTCCCTTCCTCCCTTAAAAAACCTTGAAAATCATGACACGAGATATAGTACCTTGATTGAGTATATTTGCCTCATCTCCCTGCTTTTTGCTCCCTGCTAATAATGCTAATAATGTAAATAACATACTGCATGTGTATACAATGTTGATCGGTACTTACAACTCCAATATTTTGCTCTTTAATTTCCCATATCTGTGTTTGTTAGCGACACAGCACTGAGACAGTATTAAGACTACCATAGTAATCCTTCTCATTTGAGTAGTACACATGGACCCAGGTACGCTGTCACTTTGTTTACAGCGTAACCAGGGCAACGCCGCTGCGCTCAGCTGACCGTCGCGGCTTGTCACATGACCGGAAGTGACGTCGCGTAAGGGCGGAAGCGCGCGGCAATGATGTATATCTCCCCCCGGACCAGGACTGCAAATGCCTGCAGCCACTGCTCCAGGACACACACTCAGTGTGCACACTTGCACGGAGTGTACTACGGCTCTTAGCTTGCCACTGCAGCAGCCGGTGAGTGTACCCCGTCTTTTTGACATGGTGCTACATGGTTTGTTTATTATGAATGAAGTAGATTTACACTTTGTCTTACTTTTCTTATCTTAACAGTTAAGCCCCAGTTACAATTACTCCCAGTATTACACCTTGCCTCCTTGAGAAATCCGGCTATCTGGAGGAAACGCGTCGGAGGGTAAGGGACCAGCGTTACTGCTTTTAGGGCATAACAGGGTGTTGATTCACCAAGGGGTAGACCAGGGTAGGGGTCGCCCTTTTTAGGGCGAGTGCCCCGCTCCCCCCTGTGCGAGAAGGGGTAGTATATACATATCACTCGGTCAGGGCGTAATAGGGTTAGATGGTCCCTATCCCGAGTGTATCCTTCTACCCTGGTGTGAATATTAACCTATGACCGTAGCTGAAAAAGCATATTGAGATATTAGGCTATGGTTCTGGGTGTATATATCTGAGAACAGTGTCTGTATATTCATTAATTGTTGTTGTATGTTGTGTATTGGTCTATTTATGTGGGGTATATTTTTAACATATTAAATAAACGTTAGGTTTTATATAATTTGTGCACCCCTTTCTGTGAATTCTATACTGTACAGTAACTTATATATCACATATCCAGCTGCTGTGTTATCAGGGTTATACAGTTACTATACATTATATACCACATGCTGCTATACTGTACAGTAACTTATATATCACATATCCAGCTGCTGTGTTATCAGGGTTATACAGTTACTATACATTATACACCACATGCTGCTATACTGTACATTAACTTATATATCACATATCCAGCTGCTGTGTTATCAGGGTTATACAGTTACTATACATTATACACCACATGCTGCTATACTGTACAGTAACTTATATATCACATATCCAGCTGCTGTGTTATCAGGGTTATACAGTTACTATACATTATATACCACATGCTGCTATACTGTACAGTAACTTATATATCACATATCCAGCTGCTGTGTTATCAGGGTTATACAGTTACTATACATTATATACCACATGCTGCTATACTGTACAGTAACTTATATATCACATATCCAGCTGCTGTGTTATCAGGGTTATACAGTTACTATACATTATACACCACATTCTGCTATACTGTACAGTAACTTATATATCACATATCCAGCTGCTGCAGTGTTATCAGGGTTATACAGTTACTATACATTATATACCACATGCTGCTATACTGTACAGTAACTTATATATCACATATCCAGCTGCTGTGTTATCAGGGTAATACAGTTACTATACATTATATACCACATGCTGCTATACTGTACAGTAACATATATCACATATCCAGCTTCTGTGTTATCAGGGTTATACAGTTACTATACATTATACACCACATGCTGCTATACTGTACAGTAACATATATCACATATCCAGCTGCTGTGTTATCAGGGTTATACAGTTACTATACATTATATACCACATGCTGCTATACTGTACAGTAACTATATATCACATATCCAGCTGCTGTGTTATCAGGGTTATACAGTTACTATACATTATACACCACATGCTGATTGCTATACTGTACAGTAACTTATATATCACATATCCAGCTGCTGTGTTATCAGGGTTATACAGTTACTATACATTATACACCACATGCTGCTATACTGTACAGTAACTATATATCACATATCCAGCTGCTGTGTTATCAGGGTTATACAGTTAATATAAATTATACACCACATGCTGCTATACTGTACAGTAACTTATATATCACATAACCAGCTGCTGTAGTGTTATCAGGGTTATACAGTTACTATACATTATACACCACATGCTGCTATACTGTACAGTAACTTATATATCACATATCTAGCTGCTGTGTTATCAGGGTTATACAGTTACTATACATTATATACCACATGCTGCTATACTGTACAGTAACTTATATATCACATATCCAGCTGCAGTGTTATCAGGGTTATACAGTTACTATACATTATACACCACATGCTGATTGCTATACTGTACAGTAACTTATATATTACATATCCAGCTGCTGTGTTATCAGGGTTATACAGTTACTATACATTATACACCTCATGCTGCTATACTGTACAGTAACTTATATATCACATATCTAGCTGCTGCTGTGTTATCAGGGTTATATAGTTACTATACATTATACACCACATGCTGCTATACCGTACAGTAACTTACAATTCACAGATTCTGCTGCTTCTCATTGTTTCATCTCTCCTACATGTTATTCAGAATAATAATGAGTATATTTGGGGGTGGAACCAATTGTCTGCAGATCAGCGATTTCGAATGGGAAAATTTGCTTTAGTGCAAGAGTTATTTGGATTACAAGATTATGCTTGTAATCCAAGGCACTACTCTGTGAGCGCGTGTGTGTGTGTGTGTGTATGTATGTATATTATATACATACAGTGGAGGCTATATACAGTATATACAGGCAGTAGTATATGTATATACATACAGTGGAGGCTATAAACAGGCAGTAGTATATATATATATATATATATATATATATAAATGATTGGATTGAACGGCACTGTGCAGACTTAAAGTCAGATGGCTTCCAGCTTGATCTTCCCTCATCACTTAAACCAGGCAGTTACCCATGTCTAGGTTGCGAGAGTTGTGGTCTAATGATGAAGGGTGATGTATTTTGCCATCCAACTACTGATCGCAGATATAAACTGAGGTATTATGCGACTTGTAAGACTGACCATGTAATTTATGTCTTGCAGTGTCCCTGTCCTTATATTTATGTTGGCAAGACCACTAATGAGTGCCGTATACGGCTTAATAACCACAAGTCCTCCATTCGTACTGGTAGATTAGATCTCCCTGTTTCCAGACATTTTGTAGAGGCGGGGCACACTGTCCAACAATTGAGATTTATGGTTATTGATCATATACCAGTACCACGCCGAGGTGGTAACAGACAGAAAATGTTAAAACAAAGAGAAGCACAATGGATCACTCGCCTTAATGCCTTACAGCCATTAGGGCTTAATGTGGATTTTTCACTGAAAGCCTTCTTATGAGCATTACCGCTGTGCTACCTACTTGTTGCTGCTGTTAGAAAAGAGTACTAAGTTTTATTGTATATAAATTTATCACACTTCACCAATATCTAATTTGTCCCTTTTTTCTCTATTTATTTAGATGGAGCAAGGACTGATACTCACCTAACCCGTTGAACCCTGTCTAAATCCGCTTAATCCTACTCAATATTCTACCCTGATACAACCGTTATGCAATCTTTTGGTGAAGCAATCGATGTCAATCTGAGGGGAAGAGAGACAGATGTGCCCCAGAGAATGGTCATATTAGGCGTCTGGCAGCTAAGATGACAAGGACGGAGTCCGATGCTCATGAAGAGTGAAAGTTCACTAAATAAGAGTGGGACTACGTCTATGCTGCTGTGTACGCTACGTGTGACAATCTCAGAAACTGGGAGGCACGTCCTGTTTTATCTCTCATTCCCTCTAGTCTTTTGCATTATTCACCTTTACCCAGTTCGGGCACCGGAGAGTTTTTCCCTACTCCAAGATGGCGCTCCGGCAGGGGATGATGTTATAGCGCATGCGCGCAGTGTGTCACGGGATCGCAAATGGTCACGTGGAGCCGTAACATTGCGTACATCCTGTTCTGCGCACTTCGCTTGTTTACACGCTGAAAGAAGCATGGCCACGGCTGAATAGGATTGGCGGCACAGGAGGGTGGTGAGTTTAGTCCGACCTCCGGATTAACCATTACTAAGATGGACAATTGCTATTTTTGTATATTTGAGGACTTTGAAGGGATTTTCTATGCACAATGGATTTCTCACTAGGATCGCTATGTAACATAATGTATACTTATGCATATATTTTTCACGTGACTGCACTAGATGAGTGTATTTATGTATATAATTTTCCATTGTTTATGTATGACATCATTGATTGAGAGACATACCCCTCTGGGTGTTACCTTTTGTATAAATACCACATGTATGACACTTTGTACTTGCTTGAGAAAGACTCAACTGGTGAGTCGAAACGTCGCTGTACGTATACGGGTGAATAAACCTGCACTTATTTACTTTATTGGAGTGCCGTCTACCTGCTTCATTTTACTATATATATATATATATATACACACACACACACACACACATATAGTGGAGGCTATATACAGTATATACAGGCAGTAGTATACATATATAAATACATTGCAGGCTATATACAGTATAGACAGGCAGTAGTATACATATACACATACAGTGGAGGCTATATACAGTATATACTGGCAGTAGTATACATATATACAAACAGTGGAGGCTATATACAGTATATACAGGCAGTAGTAATGTATATATATATATATATATATATATATATATATATACACACACACACATACAGTGGAGGCTATATACAGTATATACAGGCAATATATACACAGTGAAGGCTATATACAGGCAGTGTGAGAGGTGCGGCTGGTCCTGATCACGTGGGGGATTAAAGAGGGCGGGGGGGGGGGGGGGGGGGGCGGTCGGGGTCCTTACCGTGTAACCGGCTCCTTATACGGCCTGTCCAGCAGGGCCAAGTGTCTGTGGAGGTCCACCGGGGTCTCATCGTCTTCTGCCTAAAACAAGGAGAAAACATTTGGTATGGTCGCATGACCCCAGCCATATACTGCACACGTATATGGTCACATGACCCCAGCCATATGCTGCACACGTGTATGGTCACATGACCCCAGCCATATGCTGCACACTTGTATGGTCACATGACCCCAGCCATATACTGCACGCGTATGGTCACATGACCCCAGCCATATACTGCACGCGTATGGTCACATGACCCCAGCCATATACTGCACGCGTATGGGCACATGACCCCAGCCATATACTGCACGCGTATGGGCACATGACCCCAGCCATATACTGCACACGCGTAAGGTCACATGACCCCAGCCATATACTGCACACGTATGGTCACATGACCCCAGACATATACTGCACACGTATGGTCACATGACCCCAGCCATACACTGCACACGTGTATGGTCACATGACCCCAGACATATACTACACACGTATGGTCACATGACTCCAGCCATATACTGCACACGTATGATCACATGACCCCAGACATATACTACACACGTAAGGTCACATGACCCCAGCCATATTCTACACACGTATGATTACAAGCTCTGGATGTGCTGACGCAATTAAACTAATATCACAGGAAACGTCCTCAGAAGGAAGTGAAAACGGCCAGTAGTAGTGTCACAGCCCCCCCGATATTATACAGGACCCCAGTAGTAGTGTCACAGCCTCCCCGATATTATACAGGACCCCAGTAGTAGTGTCACAGCCCCCCGATATTATACAGGACCCCAGTAGTAGTGTCACAGCCCCCCGATATTATACAGGACCCCAGTAGTAGTGTCACAGCCCCCCGATATTATACAGGACCCCAGTAGTAGTGTCACAGCCCCCCGATATTATACAGGACCCCAGTAGTAGTGTCACAGCCCCCCGATATTATACAGGACCCCAGTAGTAGTGTCACAGCCCCCCGATATTATACAGGACCCCAGTAGTAGTGTCACAGCCCCCCGATATTATACAGGACCCCAGTAGTAGTGTCACAGCCCCCCGATATTATACAGGACCCCAGTAGTAGTGTCACAGCCCCCCAATATTATACAGGACCCCAGTAGTAGTGTCACAGCCCCCCGATATTACACAGGACCCCAGTAGTAGTGTCACAGCCCCCCGATATTACACAGGACCCCAGTAGTAGTGTCAAAGCCCCCCCCCCCCCATATCATATTATACAGGACCCCAGTAGTAGTGTCACAGGTCCCCCGATATTACACAGGACCCCAATAGTAGTGTCCACAGCCCCCCGATATTATACAGGACCCCAGTAGTAGTGTCACAGCCCCCCGATATTATACAGGACCCCAGTAGTAGTGTCACAGCCCCCCGATATTATACAGGACCCCAGTAGTAGTGTCACAGCCCCCCGATATTATACAGGACCCCAGTAGTAGTGTCACAGCCCCCCAATATTATACAGGACCCCAGTAGTAGTGTCACAGCCCCCCGATATTATACAGGACCCCAGTAGTGTTACAGCCCCCCCGATATTATACAGGACCCCAGTAGTAGTGTCACAGCCCCCCCCGATATTATACAGGACCCCAGTAGTAGTGTCACAGCCCCCCGATATTATACAGGACCCCAGTAGTAGTGTCACAGCCCCCCCGATATTATACAGGACCCCAGTAGTAGTGTCACAGCCCCCCGATATTATACAGGACCCCAGTAGTAGTGTCACAGCCCCCCCGATATTATACAGGACCCCAGTAGTAGTGTCACAGCCCCCCCGATATTATTTATATATATATATGTGTGTGTAAATATCTCCCCATTCTGTGTAGGTATACAGCAGTGTATTATATACTTATTATCCTCCTGTATGAGTGTGTATATATCTCCCCATTCTGTGTAGGTATACAGCAGTGTATTATATACTTATTATCCTCCTCCTGTATGAGTGTGTATATATCTCCCCATTCTGTGTAGGTATACAGCAGTGTATTATATACTTATTATCCTCCTGTATGAGTGTATATATATCTCCATTCTGTGTAGGTATACAGCAGTGTATTATATACTTATTATCCCCCTGTATGAGTGTATATATATATATATCCCCATTCTGTGGTATACAGCAGTGTATTATATACTTATTATCCTCCTGTATGAGTGTGTATATATCTCCCCATTATTTGTAGGTATACAGCAGTGTATTATATACTTATTATCCTCCTGTATGAGTGTGTATATATCTCCCCATTCTGTGTAGGTATACAGCAGTGTATTATATACTTATTATCCCCCTCCTGTATGAGTGTATATATATCTCCCCATTCTGTGTAGGTATACAGCAGTGTATTATATACTTATTCTCCTCCTGTATGAGTGTGTATATATCCCCATTCTGTGTAGGTATACAGCAGTGTATTATATACTTATTCTCCTCCTGTATGAGTGTGTATATATCCCCATTCTGAATATGCGCAATACACCTAAAAGAAGCGCATACATGTGAGAGTGGGGATTACCCTGAAGATAGGATTGTATAGCTTCCTACCTCCTAGTTAGGGAGGGGTTAACATTTAACTGTTTCTAGTTTCTTCCCAGCAACTTAGGACAGTGAGCAGGTATCTGGGCAGATCTGAGGTGAGTTTATGGTGATTGGCCAGATGAAGGATGACGTCAGAGAGCTTCAAGCAAAATCAAGCGTTCGGCGGGAAAGTGGTCACTCTTCGTGGACAAGCAGTGAAGAACGAATTAAGCCTGCTTTCTGTGAAGAGAATTTTACCTCATGATGGAAGATCTATACTACAAGTTGCTGTCTAGAGCCTCCGGTACTGGAGGCAAAGAGTGGCTCCGTCAATGTCTCTCCTCCGCGCAGGAACCGGATGGTGAAGTGGCCGGACCGAGCGGTGTGGGACCGGAGTGTGGCCGGAGGGACCTGTCATCCAGTGAAGAGGACGCCGTTGCTTCGGAGCCCAGCCCGCCAGTGCTGTCTACTCCAAGCCGTGCTGGGATCGGAAGTTCCGGAGGCAGTACCGAGAAAGGAAGAAGAGTCGGCTTCAGGGGAAGATCGGCGGCTCGCAGAAGAGGCGGAGTGCGCAGGCGGCTGAGGAAGACGGCGTCGCCGGTGTCCGAACCGGGTAAACGGAAGGCCGGGCAGAAGGACATGCCGGCGAAGAAGAAAAGAGTGCCAGCCAAGGGTGCGGTGTCGCTGCGATCGGAGGAGGCGTCGGGAACCGGTGAGTATGAAACTTCTTGTGCTCCTGCGGCCCCCCCTCCTCCCTTAGCAGTGTCCGCCCCGGCAGTCGGGCATAATATACCAGCTATAGACGGCTCGATTATTACTGGGATTGCCACATTACTCAAAACGTTGGGCAATGCTGCTGATGGCGGGCAAGTTAATACTGTAACGGGTCAGTCTACTGAGCCCACTGATGTGAGGTCTGATGGTTTTAGAGCAGCGTGGGTACAGTCTAGTAATGCTGATACGGTGAATGTTGTACGTGATGCTGTTCCTGTTAAAACTAACACTAATGTCCCTACATTAAAACCTGGAGTGCCTGAGGTATGGCTTAGGGAGGCTCTCCCTTGTGAAGTGTCTCCCCTAGGTTTCCATCTCTCTAATGGCATGAAAGAAAAAATATGGATTATATTAATATTTTCAGCTTACTACCCCATTATAAAGAGCGCAGTGATAAGAAAGATGAGAAGGAGGAGGATAGGAAGCGCCCTCCTGTAGCTAAGTCCTTCCATAACTGGCTTCAAGCCTTCTGTATTCTGTATCCCCCAACGAACCTGAATGTCCCAGCCTGCCCCTACTACCTCCTTTCGTAAGGGGGTATGTTTCGCATATAATGAGTCCCAATGTAGATGGCTGCAGAATTGCAAATATAAGCACAAGTGCGCGCACTGTGGAGGATCTCACCCAGTGCAGCGCTGCTACAAGAAGAACAGCTCCAGTTCACAGCCATCTACAAGGGATAACTTACCAAAAAGCTCGGACGCCGGTGATACTTCAGAGAATGTTACCAAGGTTAGAGGTATACCCAAACCAAATTATGTCTGATTTAATCAGGAATGGTTTTCATGTACCTTCTTTTCAGGGTCCAGGTTGCGTACCTGTTGACAATTTAAGATCGGTATATTTGAGGCCTCAAGTTGTGGACGAAAAAATTGGTAAAGAGGTTACCGAGGGTCGGGTGAAAGGTCCCTTTTCCTCCCCCTCCTTTTCAACACTTTAGGTTATCTCCCCTTGGTCTCGTCCCAAAAAAGGAGCCTCAAAAGTACCGATTAATCCACCACTTGTCTTGGCCCAAGGGTGCTTCTTTAAACAATGCCGTTGACCGTTCTTCAGTTTCTGTTGTATATAGTTCTTTTGATTCTGCGTTAGATATTGTCCGGCATTGTGGAAAGGGCGCCCTTTTGGTGAAAGTCGATGTGGAAGCGGCATTTTGCCTATTGCCTGTTTGCCCTGCTGGGTACAAGTCCCTGGGATTTTCATGGAGAGGCAAGTTTTATTTTGATAAGTCACTGCCCATGGGTTACAGCATGTCGTGCTTTTACTTTGAAGCCTTTCCTTGTTTCCTTGAATAGGCAGTGACTTTTGAGTGCGGCCTAACATCATGCACGCATTATTTGGACGACTTCCTCTTTGTTAGTAGGTCCGGTTCAAGTGAATGTGCCGAACTAATGAGTACTTTTCACCGATTATGTACTTATTTTGGTGTTCCTCTGGCATTAAGTAAAACTGTTTGGCCCTGTACCAGACTCGAGTATCTGGGCATTGTCATCGACACGACTCCTATGGAATTCTGTCTGCCAGTTGATAAAATTGTTAATGATTTCCATGTTACAGTTGTTGTTGAGCAGGAAAAAGGTTTAAAAGACTTGCAGCGTTTGTTAGGTAGCTTAGTTTTTGCGATCAGAGTTGTCCCTATGGGGAAGATCTTTTGTCGCCGGTTATATTGGGCCACAAAGGGTGTCCGATCCCCCCGTTCTCATATCAGACTGACAGTGTTGATGAAGGATGATATGAGATTATGGTTGAATTTTTTATCTGACTTCAATGGCAGAGCCATATGGCAGGACGATTTCACCTCTGCTTCTGCATTAGGCATTCAGACTGATGCAGCAGGTGCATTTGGATATGGGATTTTTTGGAATGGGCATTGGAGTGCTGCAAGATGGGACGGTAGCTGGATTGATTCACAGGTTGTCAAGAATGTAGTTTTACTAGAATTGTTCCCAGTATTAGTTGCATTGACGTTGTGGGGCATTGAATGGCGTAACAAACGCATAGTGATCCAAACTGATAACAAGGGGTAATGTACGCGATAAACTGCCTGTCGGCCAAGTCTATGCTGGTCGTGAACTTAATGAGACATATTGTCTTGCTGTGCTTACAACTCAATATTTGGTTAAAGGCTGCATATGTTAAGGGTGTGGACAACCAAATCGCTGATTCCTTATCCCGTTTTCAGTTCCGCCGTTTTCGGCTCCTGGCGCCAGATGCGGATCAAGACGGCGTTCCATGTCCAGAACACCTATGGGAATTGATTTGGGCATAACTTGTAAGTTTTTAAAGTTCTCCTTGTCTACTGTCACCTGGTCTACCTATAAACCTGCCCGGTTTAGATGGTGTAAATTCTGTGCCTTATATAACTACTCCTTGTTGTCTGCTCATCCCTCGCAGTATTTATTGTTTATATCGTGGTTATTGAATTGTCGTGTGTCCCGCACTCTCCTTGGTAAGACTGTCACCGGTGTGTCATTTTATCAAAGATGGCTTGGCATACAGCCCATGTCAACCACCTTTCAAGTCTGCCAGATTTTATAAGGTATGCGCAGGTATGGTGGTGTCCACAAGGACGTGAGGAGACCTATATCCTTCTCATTGCTATGTAAAATTTTGTCGGCTTGTGTGCAGGTCTGTAAATCCCCCTTTGAGAGTTTGTGGTTCCAAACTGCGTTTTGCCTTTTTTGGCGCATTCAGAATAAGTGAATTGGTTTCCCGCACTGTGCGTTCTCTATCCCAGTTACTTATTGAGGATATTACCATATCTACTGACTCCTTGTACATAAACGTGCGCAGATCTAAGACCGATTTATGTTCTAAAGGTTCATTAATTACTCTTCATTGTATTCCCAACGAGTCTGTATGTCTGGTGTGCTTGGTCCGGCGATTTTTATCTGCTCGCCCACGCTTGCAGGGTTCTTTTTTGATGCACCAGGACGGCATCTCCCTTTCTAAATTTCAGTTCAGTGCTATACTGAAGCGCTGCCTGAATGTCCTCAATATAGATCCTACTAACATTTCCCCTCATTGTTTCCGTATTGGTGCTGCCACTGAGGCTAATAGAATAGGCTTTGGGTCTGAGTCTATAAAAAGATTGGGTAGGTGGAAATCTGAGCGTTTTATAATATATGTCCGCCCTCATTTATACATATAATTCTCTTTTACAGGTCCCTCGCCAACCGTGATATGGGTCTTAGGCCACTCTTTCATATTTTGGGCCCACAGGAGAGCTTTGGCCAGGCCTTATGCTACAAACCTGGGCCTGAATGAGGTAGTAATATATGTGTGCCCCCCCCCCCCCCCCCCCCCCCAATATAGTCAGTTATTGGGGCAAAGGGCGTACTGGTGTGTTATTTATTTGATGAATTCGGGAGTTATTTATTAGTAAGAAGAGTTATATTTATTCTTGGTTATTCAAATTATTAAATGCTGGTGTTATTTATTATTAAAGAGTTATAATTATCTTGAGTCACATTGAACAGTAAAAATTACATTGGTAAATCCTGGAATAAAAGCCGTGGCCATTCTCCACCGGGAAATAAACACAGTTGTCGTGTCATTATTCAAGGTTTATTTGAATAAGGTTTCAGGAGTAATATCAACTACGATCACATGTGTATGTATACAGCAGTGTATTATATACTTATTATCCCCCTCCTGTATGAGTGTGTATATATCTCCATTCTGTGTAGGTATACAGCAGTGTATTATATACTTATTATCCTCCTGTATGAGTGTATATACCTCCCCATTCTGTGTAGGTATACAGCAGTGTATTATATACTTATTATCCTCCTGTATGAGTGTGTATATATCTCCCCATTCTGTGTAGGTATACAGCAGTGTATTATATACTTATTATCCCCTCCTGTATGAGTGTGTATATATCTCCCCATTCTGTGTAGGTATACAGCAGTGTATTATATACTTATTATCCCCCTGTATGAGTGTATATACCTCCCCATTCTGTGTAGGTATACAGCAGTGTATTATATACTTATTATCCTCCTGTATGAGTGTGTATATATCTCCCCATTCTGTGTAGGTATACAGCAGTGTATTATATACTTATTATCCCCCTGTATGAGTGTGTATATATCTCCCCATTCTGTGTAGGTATACAGCAGTGTATTATATACTTATTATCCCCCTGTATGAGTGTGTATATATATCCGCATTCTGCATAGGTATACAGCAGTGTATTATATACTTATTATCCCCCTGTATGAGTGTGTATATATCTCCCCATTCTGTGTAGGTATACAGCGGTGTATTATATACTTATTATCCCCCTGTATGAGTGTGTATATATCTCCCCATTCTGTGTAGGTATACAGCAGTGTATTATATACTTATTATCCTCCTGTATGAGTGTGTATATATCCCCCCATTCTGTGTAGGTATACAGCAATGTATTATATACTTATTATCCTCCTGTATGAGTGTGTATATATCTCCCCATTCTGTGTAGGTATACAGCAGTGTATTATATTCTTATTATCCTCATGTATGACTGTGTATATATCTGTATATATCTCCATTCTGTGTAGGTATACAGCAGCGTATTATATACTTATTATCCCCCTGTATGAGTGTGTATATATCTCTCCATTCTGTGTAGGTATACAGCAGTGTATTATATACTTATTACCCTCCTCCTGTATGAGTGTGTATATATCCCCATTCTGTGTAGGTATACAGCAGCGTATTATATACTTATTATCCCCCTCCTGTATGAGTGTGTATATATCCCCATTCTGTGTCGGTATACAGTAGTGTATCATGGTGTGGCAGAGTTGGCGCGGCTCCAGGGCAGCAGAAGCCGGGGATGAGACACTGCGGCTGATACTTACTGTACGTGCCAGCGATCTGCAGACAGTGCGGTGACACAGCAGCTGCAGTCTGATCTCCACGTCCCATTTACGGCACATCTGTATATACTCATGGCTGCCCAGACAGTGCTTACTGCGGAATACAAGGAGACAAGATCAGGATCACACCAATGGGTACTACAACGTGCACTGACCGGGGAGAGCAGTATATACACTACACCGTGTACTGACCGGGTATATAGCAGTATATACACTACACCGTGCACTGACCGGGTATATAGCAGTATATACACTACACCGTGCACTGACCGGGGGGGAGCAGTATATACACTACACCGTGCACTGACCGGGGGGGGAGCAGTATATACAATACACTGTGCACTGACTGGGGGGAGCAGTATATACACTACACCGTGCACTGACCGGGGAGAGCAGTATATACACTACACCGTGCACTGACAGGGGGGCAGTATATACACTACACCGTGCACTGACCGGGGAGAGCAGTATATACACTACACCGTGCACTGACCGGGGGGCAGTATATACACTACACCGTGCACTGAACGGGAAGCAGTATATACACTACACCGTGCACTGACCGGGGAGAGCAGTATATACACTACACCGTGTACTGACCGGGTATATAGCAGTATATACACTACACCGTGCACTGACTGGGGGGAGCAGTATATACACTACACTGTGCACTGACTGGGGGGAGCAGTATATACACTACACCGTGCACTGACCGGGGAGAGCAGTATATACACTACACCGTGCACTGACCGGGGAGAGCAGTATATACACTACACCGTGCACTGACCGGGGGGCAGTATATACACTACACCGTGCACTGACCGGGGGGCAGTATATACACTACACCGTGCACTGACCGGGAAGCAGTATATACACTACACCGTGCACTGACCGGGACGCAGTATATACACTACACCGTGCACTGACCGGGACGCAGTATATACACTACACCGTGCACTGACCGGGACGCAGTATATACACTACACCGTGCACTGACCGGGGAGAGCAGTATATACACTACACCGTGCACTGACCGGGGAGAGCAGTATATACACTACACCGTGCACTGACCGGGGAGAGCAGTATATACACTACACCGTGCACTGACCGGGGGGAGCAGTATATACACTACACCGTGCACTGACCGGGGGGCAGTATATACACTACACCGTGCACTGACCGGGAAGCAGTATATACACTACACCGGGCACTGACCGGGGGGCAGTATATACACTACACCGTGCACTGACCGGGGAGAGCAGTATATACACTACACCGTGCACTGACCGGGGAGAGCAGTATATACACTACACCGTGCACTGACCGGGGGGGAAGCAGTATATACACTACACTGTGCACTGACCGGGGGGAGCAGTATATACACTACACCGTGCACTGACCGGGGGGAGCAGTATATACACTACACCGTGCACTGACCGGGGAGAGCAGTATATACACTACACCGTGCACTGACCGGGGAGAGCAGTATATACACTACACCGTGCACTGACCGGGGAGAGCAGTATATACACTACACCGTGCACTGACCGGGAAGCAGTATATACACTACACCGTGCACTGACCGGGGGGGAGCAGTATATACACTACACCGTGCACTGACCGGGAAGCAGTATATACACTACACCGTGCACTGACCGGGAAGCAGTATATACACTACACCGTGCACTGACCGGGAAGCAGTATATACACTACACTGTGCACTGACCGGGGGGCAGTATATACACTACACCGTGCACTGACCGGGGGGGAGCAGTATATACACTACACCGTGCACTGACCGGGGGAGCAGTATATACACTACACCGTGCACTGACCGGAGGGCAGTATATACACCGTGCACTGACCGGGTTTATAGCAGTATATACACTACACCGTGCACTGAACGGAGGGCAGTATATACACTACACTGTGCACTGACCGGGGGGGGGGGGGGGGGGGGGGCAGTATATACACTACACTGTGCACTGACCGGGGGCAGTATATACACTACACCGTGCACTGAGGGGGGGGCAGTATATACACTACACCGTGCACTGAACGGAGGGCAGTATATACACTACACTGTGCACTGACCAGGGGGGGGGGGGGGGGGGGGGGGGGGGCAGTATATACACCACACTGTGCACTGACCGGGGGGCAGTATATACACTACACCGTGCACTGAGGGGGGGGCAGTATATATCAGGTGACACTTACTTCTGCAGCACCTCCTGCTGGCCGCACACCTTCAGGACGTAGCTCTCTATGTCCACTTGGCTCAGGTCATCATGGACCCAGCACAGCGCCTGCATGATGATCAGCTCCACCGGAGAGCTCACTGCATGGAGAGCAAAGACACTGCGTCACCACAGGCAGCGGGTAACCCCGGCAACAGGGCAGGGGCAGCAGGGTAAACCCGGCAAGTCCCTGGTGCAGTATTGCCGCCTCTGGACAGGCACAGCCACATGACAGGTACTCACCATCACAGGTAAAGGTCACCGGCAGCTGGAAGCCTTCGATCTCGATGGACACCTTGGCGCTGGAGATCTCAGCAGTCGGTGTGCGCGGTGTCATCACCGGACTCAGCACAAAGCCGGGATTACCGAGAAGAGAGTCCCAGAGGGAGCGTCGCCTCAGCCTGCAGGGACAAAGCACAATGTAACCGCAGTGTGGGTCCCTGCTCAACCCGCCCCCACCCCACCCCCCCCCACCCCCCCGTACCGAGCAGACCATGCTTGAGAGGGTCCCTGCTTCCCCCCCCATAGAGCGCAGACCATGCTGAGAGGGTCCCTGCTCCCTCCCCCCCCCCCCCGTACCGCGCAGACCATGCTGAGAGGCTCCCTGCTCCCCCCCCCCTACAGAACAGACCATTCTGAGAGGGTCCCTGCTCTCCCCCATAGAGCGCAGACCATGCTGAGAGGGTCCCTGCCCTCCCCCATAGAGCGCAGACCATGCTGAGAGGGTCCCTGCCCTCCCCCATAGAGCGCAGACCATGCTGAGAGGGTCCCTGCTCTCCCCCATAGAGCGCAGACCATGCTGAGGGTCCGTGCTCTCCCCCATAGAGCGCAGACCATTCTGAGAGGGTCCCTGCTCTCCCCCATAGAGCGCAGACCATGCTGAGAGGGTCCGTGCTCCCCCCCCCCCATAGAGCGCAGACCATGCTGAGGGTCCGTGCTCTCCCCCATAGAGCGCAGACCATTCTGAGAGGGTCCCTGCTCTCCCCCATAGAGCGCAGACCATGCTGAGGGTCCGTGCTCTCCCCCATAGAGCGCAGACCATGCTGAGAGGGTCCCTGCCCTCCCCCATAGAGCGCAGACCATGCTGAGAGGGTCCCTGCTCTCCCCCATAGAGCGCAGACCATGCTGAGGGTCCGTGCTCTCCCCCATAGAGCGCAGACCATTCTGAGAGGGTCCGTGCTCTCCCCCATAGAGCGCAGACCATTCTGAGAGGGTCCCTGCTCTCCCCCATAGAGCGCAGACCATGCTGAGAGGGTCCGTGCTCCCCCCCCCCCATAGAGCGCAGACCATACTGAGAGGGTCCCTGCTCTCCTAATGTGTGCCCCGCAACGCCCCCCCCCCCCCGTACAGAGCAGACCATGCTGAGAGGGTCCCTGCTCTCCTGATGTGTGCCCCCCCCCCCCCCCGTACAGAGCAGACCATGCTGAGAGGGTCCCTGCTCTCCGGTCACACCCACCGGTCTCCTCTCTACATTCGATAACAGCCGTGGGGCCATCTGACACGCGCCGGTCTCCCCCTATCTACAATCAATGACACCCGGGGGGTGGGGGGTAGGGGGGGGCACATGACATCCACTGGTCTCTGCAACTCAGGCATACACTCTGATCGGACCCCACGGACGTCCCCGTCTCACCTCTCTACTTGCTGACGGAAGGCGGCCACCTCTTCATCCTCCGCCTCCAGGTCGTGCAGCACAGAGCTTCCCAGAGGCGTCTGCACGCGGCTCCCACCGCCATCCTAGGAGGAGTAAGAGATATAATTATATATATATATATATATATATTATATATATATTACATACACAGAGAGGGTGGAAGGTGTCACGTGTATATACTGCCAACAGAGGTCAGTAGGGTATACAGCGCCTTACAGAGAGTAGGGGAGAACAGCGACAACACTGAGCAGAGAAGAGTCCGCTATACAGAGGAGCCGCCTCACTATACAGATCACTATACAGAGGAGCCGCCTCACTATACAGAGGAGCCGCCTCACTATACAGAGGAGCCGCCTCACTATAAAGATCACTATACAGAGGAGCCGCCTCACTATACATCACTATACAGAGGAGCCGCCTCACTATACATCACTATACAGAGGAGCCGCCTCACTATAAAGATCACTATACAGAGGAGCCGCCTCACTATACAGATCACTATACAGAGGAGCCGCCTCACTATACAGAGGAGCCGCCTCACTATACAGATCACTATACAGAGGAGCCGCCTCACTATACAGATCACTATACAGAGGAGCCGCCTCACTATACAGATCACTATACAGAGGAGCCGCCTCACTATACAGATCACTATACAGAGGAGCCGCCTCACTATATAGATCACTATACAGAGGAGCCGCCTCACTATACAGATCACTATACAGAGGAGCCGCCTCACTATACAGATCACTATACAGAGGAGCCGCCTCACTATACAGAGGAGCCGCCTCACTATACAGATCACTATACAGAGGAGCCGCCTCACTATACAGAGGAGCCGCCTCACTATACAGATCACTATACAGAGGAGCCGCCTCACTATACATCACTATACAGAGGAGCCGCCTCACTATACAGATCACTATACAGAGGAGCCGCCTCACTATACAGATCACTATACAGAGGAGCCGCCTCACTATACAGATCACTATACAGAGGAGCCGCCTCACTATACATCACTATACAGAGGAGCCCGCCTCACTATACAGATCACTATACAGAGGAGCCGCCTCACTATACAGATCACTATACAGAGGAGCCGCCTCACTATACAGATCACTATACAGAGGAGCCGCCTCACTATACAGATCACTATACAGAGGAGCCGCCTCACTATACAGATCACTATACAGAGGAGCCGCCTCACTATACAGATCACTATACAGAGGAGCCGCCTCACTATACAGATCACTATACAGAGGAGCCGCCTCACTATACATCACTATACAGAGGAGCCGCCTCACTATACATCACTATACAGAGGAGCCGCCTCACTATACAGAGGAGCCGCCTCACTATACAGATCACTATACAGAGGAGCCGCCTCACTATACAGATCACTATACAGAGGAGCCGCCTCACTATACAGATCGCTATACAGAGGAGCCGCCTCACTATACAGATCACTATACAGAGGAGCCGCCTCACTATACAGATCACTATACAGAGGAGCCGCCTCACTATACAGATCACTATACAGAGGAGCCTCCTCACTATACAGATCACTATACAGAGGAGCCGCCTCACTATACAGATCACTATACAGAGGAGCCGCCTCTCTATACAGATCACTATACAGATCACTATACAGATCACTATACAGAGGAGCCGCCTCACTATACAGATCACTATACAGAGGAGCCGCGTCACTATACATCACTATACAGAGGAGCCGCCTCACTATACATCACTATACAGAGGAGCCGCCTCACTATACAGATCACTATACAGAGGAGCCGCCTCACTATACAGATCACTATACAGAGGAGCCGCCTCACTATACAGATCACTATACAGAGGAGCGCCTCACTATACAGTATCACTATACAGAGGAGCCGCCCTCACTATACGATCACTATACAGAGAGCGCCTCACTACTACAGATCACTTATACAGCGGGAGCAGCCTCAATATATCAGATCACATCCAGAGGAGTCAGCCCTCACTATACAGATGCTATAAGAGGAGCGCCTCACTATACAGATCGCTAACGAGGAGCCGCCCTCACTATACTAGATACTTATACAGAGGAGCCGCCTCCACTATACAGATCCCTATACAGACGGAGCCGCATAACTTACAGAGAGCCGCCTCACTATACAGATCACTATACAGAGGTAGCCGCCTCACTATACAGATCACTATACAGAGGACGCCCTCCTAAGTACAGATCACTATACAGAGGAGGCAGCTATCAATATACAGAGGAGCCGCACCTCACTATACAGGATCACTATACAGAGGAGCCGCGTCACTATACAGATCACTATACAGAGGAGCAGGCCTCACTATAAAGCATCCACTATACGGAGGAGCCGCACTATACAGATCACTATACAGAGTAGCCCGCCTCACTATACAGATCACGTATACAGAGGAGCCGCCTCACTATACGGAGTGAGCCGCACTATAACAGATCACTATAGCGAGAGGAGCCGCCTCCACTATAATCACAGATCACTATACAGAGGAGCCGCCTCATCAACTATACACGATCACGTATACAGAGGAGCAGCCTCACTATAATCAGATCCCTAGTACAGAGGAGCCGCCTCACTATACAGATCCGACTATACAGAGGAGCCCGCCTCACTATACAGATTCACATACAGAGTGAGCCGCCGTCACTAATAACAGAGGAGCCGCCTCACTAATACCAGATCGAATATACAGAGGGAGCCCGCCTCACTAAATAACAGATCACTAATACAGAGGAGCCCGCCTCACTGATACAGATTCACTAATACAAACGGAGCCGCCTCACTATACAAGATCACTGATACAGAGGAGCCGGCCTCACTATACAGATACTATAACAGAGGAGCCGCCTCACTATACAGATCACTATACAGAGGAGCCGCCTCACTATACAGATCACTATACAGAGGAGCAGCCTCACTATACAGATCACTATACAGAGGAGCCGCCTCACTATACAGATCACTATACAGAGGAGCCGCCTCTCTATACAGATCACTATACAGATCACTATACAGATCACTATACAGAGGAGCCGCCCTCACTATACAGATCACTATACAGACACTATACAGAGGAGCCGCCTCACTATACAGATCACTATACAGAGGAGCCGCCTCACTATACAGATCACTATATACAGATCACTATACATAGGAGCCGCCTCACTATACAGCTCACTCTATCAGAGGAGCCGCCTCACTATACAGATCACTATACCGATCACTATACTAGAGGAGTCCGCCTCACTATACGATCACTCATATCAGAGGAAGCTGCCTCACTATACAGATCGCTATACCAGAGGAGAGCCGCCTCACTATACGGAGGAGCCGCATTATACAGATCACTCATACAGAGGAGCCGCCCTGCCACTATACAGCTATCATCTATACAGAGGAGCCGCCTCACTATACAGATCACTATACAGAGGAGCCGCCTCACTATACAGATCACTATACAGAGGAGCCGCCTCACTATACAGATCGCTATACAGAGGAGCCGCCTCACTATACAGATCACTATACAGAGGAGCCGCCTCACTATACAGATCGCTATACAGAGGAGCCGCCTCACTATACAGATCGCTATACAGAGGAGCCGCCTCACTATACAGATCACTATACAGATCACTATACAGAGGAGCCGCCTCACTATACAGATCACTATACAGAGGAGCCGCCTCACTATACAGATCACTATACAGATCACTATACAGAGGAGCCGCCTCACTATACAGATCGCTATACAGAGGAGCCGCCTCACTATACAGATCACTATACAGATCGCTATACAGAGGAGCCGCCTCACTATACAGATCACTATACAGATCACTATACAGAGGAGCCGCCTCACTATACAGATCACTATACAGAGGAGCCGCCTCACTATACAGATCACTATACAGAGGAGCCGCCTCACTATACATCACTATACAGAGGAGCCGCCTCACTATACAGATCACTATACAGAGGAGCCGCCTCACTATACAGATCACTATACAGAGGAGCAGCCTCACTATACAGATCACTATACAGAGGAGCCGCCTCACTATACAGATCACTATACAGAGGAGCCGCCTCACTATACAGATCACTATACAGAGGAGCCGCCTCACTATACAGAGGAGCAGCCGCCTCACTATACAGATCACTATACAGAGGAGCCGCCTCACTATAACAGAGGAGCCGCCTCACTATACAGATCACTATACAGAGGAGCCGCCTCACTATACAGATCACTATACAGAGGAGCCCGCCTCACTATACAGATCGCTATACAGAGGGAGCCGCCTCACTATACAGATCACTATACAGAGGAGCCGCCTCACTATACAGATCACTATACAGAGGAGCCGCCTCACTATACCAGAGGAGCCGCCTCACTATACAGATCACTATACAGAGGAGGCAGCCTCACCTATATCAGAGTCACTATACAGTAGGAGGCTAGCCTCACTATACAGAGGAGCCGCCTTCACTATACATCACTATACAGAGGAGCAGCCTCACTATCAGATCACTATACAGAGGAGCCGACTCACTATACGGAGGAGGCCGCACTATACAGATCACTATACAGAGGAGCCGTCCTCACTAGTAGCAAGATCACTATACAGAGGAGCAGCCTCACTATACAGATCACTATACAGCAGGAGCACGCACCTCACTATACGGAGGAGCCGCACCTATACAGCATCACTATACAGAGGAGGCCGCCTCACAGACAGATCCACTATACATGAGGAGCCGCCTCACTATACCAGAATCACTGATACAGAGGCGCCGCTCACTATACAGACCACTATACAGAGGAGCCCCGCCTCCTAGACCGATCGCTATACAGATGCTATGTAAGCCGGAGCGCCTCACTATAGCAGATCGCTATACAGAGGAGCCGCCTCAATATACAGATCGCTATACAGGAGCCGCTCACTATACAGATCACTATACAGAGGAGCCGCCTCACTATACAGATCACTATACAGAGGAGCCGCCTCACTATACAGATCACTATACAGAGGAGCCGCCTCACTATACAGATCACTATACAGAGGAGCCGCCTCACTATACAGATCACTATACAGAGGAGCCGCCTCACTATACAGATCACTATACAGAGGAGCGCCTCACTATACAGATCACTATACAGAGGAGCCGCCTCACTATACATCACTATACAGAGGAGCCGCCTCACTATACAGATCACTATACAGAGGAGCCGCCTCACTATACAGATCACTATACAGAGGAGCAGCCTCACTATACAGATCACTATACAGAGGAGCCGCCTCACTATACAGATCACTATACAGATCACTATACAGAGGAGCCGCCTCTCTATACAGATCACTATACAGATCACTATACAGATCACTATACAGAGGAGCCGCCTCACTATACAGATCACTATACAGAGGAGCCGCCTCACTATACAGATCACTATACAGAGGAGCCGCCTCACTATACAGATCACTATACAGAGGAGCCTCCTCACTATACAGATCACTATACAGAGGAGCCGCCTCACTATACAGAGGAGCCGCCTCACTATACAGATCACTATACAGAGGAGCCTCCTCACTATACAGAGGAGCCGCCTCACTATACAGATCACTATACAGAGGAGCCTCCTCACTATACAGATCACTATACAGAGGAGCCGCCTCACTATACAGATCACTATACGGAGGAGCCGCATTATACAGATCACTATACAGAGGAGCCGCCTCACTATACAGATCACTATACAGAGGAGCCGCCTCACTATACAGATCACTATACAGAGGAGCCGCCTCACTATACAGATCACTATACAGAGGAGCAGCCCCTCACTAGACAGATCGCTATACAGAGAGCCGCCTCACTATACAGATCTACTAGTACAGAGGAGCCGCCTCACTAGTACAGATAGGTACTACAGAGGAGGCCCGCCTTCACTATACAGATCGCTATACAGAGGAGCCGCCTCACTATACAGATCGCTATACAGAGGAGCCGCCTCACTATACAGATCGCTATACAGAGGAGCCGCCTCACTATACAGATCACTATACAGATCACTATACAGAGGAGCCGCCTCACTATACAGATCACTATACAGAGGAGCCGCCTCACTATACAGATCACTATACAGATCACTATACAGAGGAGCCGCCTCACTATACAGATCACTATACAGATCGCTATACAGAGGAGCCGCCTCACTATACAGATCACTATACAGATCACTATACAGAGGAGCCGCCTCACTATACAGATCACTATACAGAGGAGCCGCCTCACTATACAGATCACTATACAGAGGAGCCGCCTCACTATACATCACTATACAGAGGAGCCGCCTCACTATACAGATCACTATACAGAGGAGCCGCCTCACTATACAGATCACTATACAGAGGAGCCGCCTCACTATACAGATCACTATACAGAGGAGCAGCCTCACTATACAGATCACTATACAGAGGAGCCGCCTCACTATACAGATCACTATACAGAGGAGCCGCCTCACTATACAGATCACTATACAGAGGAGCCTCCTCACTATACAGATCACTATACAGAGGAGCCGCCTCACTATACAGATCACTATACAGAGGAGCCGCCTCACTATACAGATCACTATACAGAGGAGCCGCCTCACTATACATCACTATACAGAGGAGCCGCCTCACTATACAGATCACTATACAGAGGAGCCGCCTCACTATACATCACTATACAGAGGAGCCGCCTCACTATACAGATCACTATACAGAGGAGCCGCCTCACTATACAGAGGAGCCGCCTCACTATACAGATCACTATACAGAGGAGCCGCCTCACTATACAGATCACTATACAGAGGAGCCGCCTCACTATACAGATCACTATACAGAGGAGCCGCCTCACTATACATCACTATACAGAGGAGCCGCCTCACTATACAGATCACTATACAGAGGAGCCGCCTCACTATGCAGATCACTATACAGAGGAGCCGCCTCACTATACATCACTATACAGAGGAGCCGCCTCACTATACAGATCACTATACAGAGGAGCCGCCTCACTATACAGATCACTATACAGAGGAGCCGCCTCACTATACAGATCACTATACAGAGGAGCCGCCTCACTATACAGATCACTATACAGAGGAGCCGCCTCACTATACAGATCACTATACAGAGGAGCCTCCTCACTATACAGATCACTATACAGAGGAGCCGCCTCACTATACAGATCACTATACAGAGGAGCCGCCTCACTATACAGATCACTATACAGAGGAGCCGCCTCACTATACAGATCACTATACAGAGGAGCCGCCTCACTATACAGATCACTATACAGAGGAGCTGCCTCACTATACAGATCACTATACAGAGGAGCCGCCTCACTATACAGAGGAGCCGCCTCACTATACATCACTATACAGAGGAGCCGCCTCACTATACAGATCACTATACAGATCACTATACAGAGGAGCCGCCTCACTATACAGATCACTATACAGAGGAGCCGCCTCACTATACAGAGGAGCCGCCTCACTATACATCACTATACAGATCACTATACAGATCACTATACAGAGGAGCCGCCTCACTATACAGATCACTATACAGAGGAGCCGCCTCACTATACAGATCACTATACAGATCACTATACAGAGGAGCCGCCTCACTATACAGATCACTATACAGAGGAGCCGCCTCACTATACAGATCACTATACAGAGGAGCCGCCTCACTATACAGATCACTATACAGATCACTATACAGAGGAGCCGCCTCACTATACAGATCACTATACAGAGGAGCCGCCTCACTATACAGATCACTATACAGAGGAGCCGCCTCACTATACAGATCACTATACAGAGGAGCCGCCTCACTATACAGATCACTATACAGAGGAGCCGCCTCACTATACATCACTATACAGAGGAGCCGCCTCACTATACATCACTATACAGAGGAGCCGCCTCACTATACAGATCACTATACAGAGGAGCCGCCTCACTATACAGATCACTATACAGAGGAGCCGCCTCACTATACAGATCACTATACAGAGGAGCCGCCTCACTATACAGATCACTATACAGAGGAGCCGCCTCACTATACAGAGGAGCCGCCTCACTATACAGATCACTATACAGAGGAGCCGCCTCACTATACAGATCACTATACAGAGGAGCCGCCTCACTATACAGATCACTATACAGAGGAGCCGCCTCACTATACAGATCGCTATACAGAGGAGCCGCCTCACTATACAGATCACTATACAGAGGAGCCGCCTCACTATACAGATCACTATACAGAGGAGCCGCCTCACTATACAGATCACTATACAGAGGAGCCGCCCTCACTATACATCACTATACAAGATCACTATACAGAGAGCGCCTCACCTATACAGAGGAGCCGCCTCACTATCAGATCACTATACAGAGGAGCCGCCTCACTATACATCACTATACAGAGGAGCCGCCTCACTATACAGATCGCTATACAGAGGAGCCGCCTCACTATACAGATCACTATACAGAGGAGCCGCCTCACTATACAGATCACTATACAGAGGAGCCGCCTCACTATACAGAAGAGCCGCCTCACTATACAGATCACTATACAGATCACTATACAGAGGAGCCGCCTCACTATACAGAGGAGCCGCCTCACTATACAGATCACTATACAGATCACTATACAGAGGAGCCGCCTCACTATACAGATCACTATACAGAGGAGCCGCCTCACTATACAGATCACTATACAGAGGAGCAGCCTCACTATACAGATCACTATACAGAGGAGCCGCCTCACTATACAGATCGCTATACAGAGGAGCCGCCTCACTATACAGATCACTATACAGAGGAGCCGCCTCACTATACAGATCACTATACAGAGGAGCCGCCTCACTATACAGAGGAGCCGCCTCACTATACAGATCACTATACAGATCACTATACAGATCACTATACAGATCACTATACAGATCACTATACAGATCACTATACAGAGGAGCCGCCTCACTATACAGATCACTATACAGAGGAGCCGCCTCACTATACAGATCACTATACAGAGGAGCCGCCTCACTATAAAGATCACTATACAGAGGAGCCGCCTCACTATACAGATCACTATACAGAGGAGCCGCCTCACTATACATCACTATACAGAGGAGCCGCCTCACTATACATCACTATACAGAGGAGCCGCCTCACTATACAGATCACTATACAGAGGAGCCGCCTCACTATACAGATCACTATACAGAGGAGCCGCCTCACTATACAGAGGAGCCGCCTCACTATACAGAGGAGCCGCCTCACTATACATCACTATACAGAGGAGCCGCCTCACTATACAGATCACTATACAGAGGAGCCGCCTCACTATACATCACTATACAGAGGAGCCGCCTCACTATACAGATCACTATACAGAGGAGCCGCCTCACTATACAGTCACTATACGAGGAGCCGCCTCACTATACAGATCACTATACAGAGGAGCCGCCTCACTAATACAGATCACTATACAGAGGAGCCGCCTCACTATACAGATCACTATACAGAGGAGCTGCCTCACTATACATCACTATACAGAGGAGACCGCCTCACTATACAGATCACTATACAGAGGAGCCGCCTCACTATACAGATCACTATAGCAGAGGAGCCGCCTCACTATACAGATCACTATACAGAGGAGCCGCCTCACTATACAGAACACTATACAGAGGAGCCGCCTCACTATACAGATCACTATACAGAGGAGCCGCCTCACTATACAGATCACTATACAGAGGAGGCCGCCTCACTATACAGATCACTATACAGAGGAGCCGCCTCACTATACAGATCACTATACAGAGGAGCCGCCTCACTATACAGATCACTATACAGAGGAGCCGCCTCACTATACAGATCACTATACAGAGGGAGCCCGCCTCACTATACAGATCACTATACAAGAGGAGCCCGCCTCCACTATACAGATCACTATACAGAGGAAGCCCGCCTCACTATATCAGATCACTATACAAGGAGGCGCGCCGGTCACTATACAGATCACTATAACAGAGGAGCAGCCTCACTATACATCACTATACAGAGGAGCCGCCTCACTATACAGATCACTATACAGAGGAGCCGCCTCACTATACAGATCACTATACAGAGGAGCCGCCTCACTATACCAGATCACTATACAGAGGAGCCGCCTCACTATACAGATCCTATACAGAGGAGCCGCCTCACTATACAGATCACTATACAGAGGAGCCGCACTCACTATACGAGGGAGCCGGCCTCACTATCAGTCACTATACAGAGACACGTCTATTAGATACTACGAGGAGCCGCCTCACTATACAGAGGAGCCGCCTCACTATACAGAGGAGCCGCCTCACTATACAGAGGGAGCCGCCTCACTATACAGATTCACTATACAGAGGAGTCCGCCTCCCTATAACAGATCACTATACAGAGGAGCCGCCTCACTATACAGATCACTATACAGAGGAGCCGCCTCACTATACAGATCACTATACAGAGGAGCCGCCTCACTATACAGATCACTATACAGAGGAGCCGCCTCACTATACAGATCACTATACAGAGGAGCCGCCTCACTATACAGATCACTATACAGAGGAGCCGCCTCACTATACAGATCACTATACAGAGGAGCCGCCTCACTATACAGAGGAGCCGCCTCACTATACAGAGGAGCCGCCTCACTATACAGAGGAGCCGCCTCACTATACAGAGGAGCCGCCTCACTATACAGAGGAGCCGCCTCACTATACAGAGGAGCCGCCTCACTATACAGATCACTATACAGAGGAGCCGCCTCACTATACATCACTATACAGAGGAGCCGCCTCACTATACATCACTATACAGAGGAGCCGCCTCACTATACAGATCACTATACAGAGGAGCCGCCTCACTATACAGATCACTATACAGAGGAGCCGCCTCACTATACAGATCACTATACAGAGGAGCCGCCTCACTATACATCACTATACAGAGGAGCCGCCTCACTATACGGAGGAGCCGCATTATACAGATCACTATATGGAAGAGCCCTGACATCTGCAGGACCCCCGCTCCTCCCTATTACACTGACAGCCCCAGATACCTCCGGGAACCCTGCTTGGCACGTCACTCACCTCGGTGCTCGGACTCCTGCCCGGCTGGCCGTGTGTTGAGCGCAGGTTTAGTGAATGGCTTCTGGCGACTGTGGCACCGGATGGAGATTTGCCCCCAGTCTTCCTCTCGGCGTACGGGCACGTGAGTGGCTTCTCCTCCAGTAACACGGCATCCCATGGATCACTTGCAGACGTCCCGGAGGGATCGGCCTCGCGGTTCACACTGAGAGGAGGATCCGCAGAGTCGATCAGGGGTTTACTGAGGGGATCTAGGTCTAACCAGTCAAACTTGCTGATGTCATGGGCGCTGTCTGCCCCTTCCACAGGGGATTCAGGCATCTGGCTTTGGGGGGTTTGGGGGTGACCATGGCTGGACTTCCCGTTCCTTACGAATTCTGAGGTCCGGGCTATTTTATCTAATAACTGTGCCATGTCAGGAGTCACCACACTAGAATATGGCGGCATGGATCCCCTCACAGAGAAGGGGGCACTTGTTGGCATGGTGAAAGGGAGGTAGGGGGTGGGCGCCGCTGGAAGACTGAGGAAGACGGGGTCCCTGCGCTGCATGGAGGGGTGGAGGCCATTCGGAAAGGGGTCACAGCGCCTCGGGTATGACGCGGAGAAGGCAGGCTGTATGGAGCAAGGCACTGGTGATGGCAGCCGCGACGTCCACTGACTGCTCTGGAATGAAGGAGTAAAACACTGTGCGGACACTACCGGGTGTAAGAGCGGCGACTGGGCTACTGCCAGGGGTTGCGGGGCCACCTCATCATAGCGGTCGTCCAGGAGGATCTTCTCTAGCTCGGCCAGGGGAAGCTTCTCAAGATCAAGGTTGTGTAGAGTCTTCTGGGCATCCACCTCCGGGAACACCATGAGGTCCTGGCTGGCGTCAGATCGGGGGTGTCCCCTGATGAAGGCGTTCCCTCCTAGCAGCCTCTTCTCTCTCCGCAGCTTATCTAAGGCCTCCGCCTCCATCTGTAAGGCCTCCTCCTTGCCGACGTCTTTTGTTCCGGTGGTGCGAGCGGATGGGGGGACGCTCTGCCTGAAGCCATTGCTGCTGGAGATCTGGGCCATACTGTGGCCAGGGGTCCGGCTCTAATGCCGATCCTCACATCTAAAATCTGAAGAAACAGAGGAAAAAATGAGGCATAAAGGTCACAGAAAACACTTACAGTGACACTGCCCTCCCCCCCCTGTTTTGCAGTAAATTTCATTGTGGTGCTTGTTCCAGTAAAAAGTAATCTTATTGTGTCACCTAGGTGGCGCTCTTCTTGACTGAAGCACCACTTGGCCCCGCCCACAACGGCTGTCATAGCCGTCTAGACCCCATCCCCTCAACGATCAGTGGAACGGGCCCGCCTAGAGGATTAGGCCCAACCCCTCTAGGTCGGCCCATACAAATGGCTGCCGAGGGGGCAGAGTCTGTGCGGCAATGACGTCACGGAGGAGTGAGGCATACAGTGGTGATGTGGGCGGGGCTAAGTGGCATTGTAGCGGTGAAGCCCCACCCAGGCAGCACAATCCACAGATGATAAAAGATCACTTTAAACTACAACTCCCAGCATGCTCTGACAACAGGTAAACCATCCCTCTAAACGGCAGGAGCAAGTGTAATATGGTTTGTATGCCGGAAACTTCCCCTACAACCCTGCTGTGAGGTCAGTGACATCCCATACCGCCCCCCCATCCCGTCCACAATGTATAGAGCCTCATCTAAAACCTGCAACACCACCGCAGAGCATTGCATAGCCAGCAGAGCGTCCAGCCAAACATACGGGGGAATAAGAAGCATCAGATCCAACATTTTATTCCATGATATAAGTATCTGATACAACAGAAGGAGAGAAGTTCCTATCTGGTGCAGTGTGTTTGCAGTTACAGAGGTCGGACGTTTCCTGGGGTCCTGACCAGGTTTGCGGACCCTGCAGCAGGATTGTGCCCCCCTCCTCATGCACATCATCTCCACAGCTTTCAGGTCTCAGGGATGTCGCTGGGGAGAACATTGAGATCTTGCACAGAGGCCAAGACCAGGAGGATTAACAGCCGTGTATTATATACTTATTATCCTCCTGTATGAGTGTGTATATATCTATCCCCATTCTGTGTAGGTATACAGCGGTGTATTATATACTTATTATCCCCCTCCTGTATGAGTGTGTATATATCTCCCCATTCTGTGTAGGTATACAGCAGTGTATTATATACTTATTATCCCCCTGTATGAGTGTATATATATCTCCATTCTGTGTAGGTATACAGCAGTGTATTATATACTTATTATCCTCCTGTATGAGTGTGTATATATCTATCCCCATTCTGTGTAGGTATACAGCGGTGTATTATATACTTATTATCCTCCTGTATGAGTGTATATATATCTCCATTCTGTGTAGGTATACAGCAGTGTATTATATACTTATTATCCTCCTGTATGAGTGTATATATATCTCCATTCTGTGTAGGTATACAGCAGTGTATTATATACTTATTATCCTCCTGTATGAGTGTGTATATATCTATCCCCATTCTGTGTAGGTATACAGCAGTGTATTATATACTTAATATCCCCCCTGTATGAGTGTATATATATCTCCATTCTGTGTAGGTATACAGCAGTGTATTATATACTTATTATCCCCCTGTATGAGTGTGTATATATCTCCATTCTGTGTAGGTATACAGCAGTGTATTATATACTTATTATCCTCCTGTATGAGTGTATATATATATATATATATATATATATATATATTCCCATTCTGTGTAGGTATACAGCAGTGTATTATATACTTATTATCCCCCTCCTGTATGAGTGTGTATATATATTCCCATTCTGTGTAGGTATACAGCAGTGTATTATATACTTATTATCCTCCTGTATGAGTGTGTATATATATATATATATATATATATATATATTCATATATATATATTCCCATTCTGTGTAGGTATACAGCAGTGTATTATATACTTATTATCCTCCTGTATGAGTGTATATATCTCTCCATTCTGTGTAGGTATACAGCAGTGTATTATATACTTATTATCCTCCAGTATGAGTGTGTATATATATATCCATTCTGTGTAGATATACAGCAGTGTATTATATACTTATTATCCTCCTCCTGTATGAGTGTGTATATATCTCCCCATTCTGTGTAGGTATACAGCAGTGTATTATATGCTTATTATCCTCCTGTATGAGTGTATATATATCTCCATTCTGTGTAGGTATACAGCAGTGTATTATATACTTATTATCCTCCTGTATGAGTATATATATCTCCATTCTGTGTAGGTATACAGCAGTGTATTATATACTTATTATCCTCCTCCTGTATGAGTGTGTATATATCTCTCCATTCTGTGTAGGTATACAGCAGTGTATTATATACTTATTATCCCCCTCCTGTATGAGTGTATATATCTCCCCATTCTGTGTAGGTATACAGCAGTGTATTATATACTTATTATCCTCCTGTATGAGTGTATATATATATCTCCATTCTGTGTAGGTATAAAGCAGTGTATTATATACTTATTATCCTCCTCCTGTATGAGTGTGTATATATCCCCATTCTGTGTAGGTATACAGTAGTGTATTATATACTTATTATCCCCCTCCTGTATGAGTGTGTATATACCTCTCCATTCTGTGTAGGTATACAGCAGTGTATTATATACTTATTATCCTCCTGTATGAGTGTGTATATATCTCCCCATTCTGTGTAGGTATACAGCAGTGTATTATATACTTATTATCCCCCCTGTATGAGTTTGTATATATCTCCCCATTCTGTGTAGGTATACAGCAGTGTATTATATACTTATTATCCTCCTCCTGTATGAGTGTGTATATATCTCCCCATTCTGTGTAGGTATACAGCAGTGTATTATATACTTATTATCCTCCTGTATGAGTGTGTATATATCTCCCCATTCTGTGTAGGTATACAGCAGTGTATTATATACTTATTATCCTCCTGTATGAGTGTGTTTATATATCCCCATTCTGTGTAGGTATACAGGAGTGTGTTATATACTTATTATCCCCCTCCTGTATGAGTGTGTATATATCTCCATTCTGTGTAGGTATACAGCAGTGTGTTATATACTTATTATCCTCCTCCTGTATGAGTGTGTATATATATCCCCATTCTGTGTAGGTATATGGCAGTGTATTACATACTTATTATCCCCCTGTATGAGTGTATATATCTCTTCATTCTGTGTAGGTATACAGCAGTGTATTATATACTTATTATCCTCCTGTATGAGTGTATATATCCCCCATCTGTGTAGGTATACGGCAGTGCATTATATACTTATTATCCCCCTCCTGTATGAGTGTGTATATATATCCCCATTCTGTGTAGGTATACAGCAGTGTATTATATACTTATTATCCTCCTGTATGAGTGTGTATATATATCCCCATTCTGTGTAGGTATACAGGAGTGTGTTATATACTTATTATCCTCCTCCTGTATGAGTGTGTATATATATCCCCATTCTGTGTAGGTATACAGCAGTGTATTATATACTTATTATCCCCCAGTATGAGTGTGTATATATCTCCATTCTGTGTAGGTATACAGCAATGTATTATATACTTATTATCCCCCTGTATGAGTGTGTATATATCTCCATTCTGTGTCGGTATACAGCAGTGTATTATATACTTATTATCCCCCTGTATGAGTGTGTATATATATCTCTCTATTCTGTGTAGGTATACAGCAGTGTATTATATACTTGTTATCCTCCTCCTGTATGAGTGTGTATATATCTCTCCATTCTGTGTAGGTATACAGCAGTGTATTATATACTTATTATCCTCCTGTATGAGTGTGTATATATATATATATCCATTCTGTGTAGGTATACAGCTGTGTATTATATACTTATTATCCTCCTCCTGTATGAGTGTGTATATATCCCCATTCTGTGTAGGTATACAGCAGTGTATTATATACTTATTATCCTTCTGTATGAGTGTGTATATATATCCATTCTGTGTAGGTATACAGCAGTGTATTATATACTTATTATCCTTCTGTATGAGTGTGTATATATATCCATTCTGTGTAGGTATACAGCAGTGTATTATATACTTATTATCCCCCTCCTGTATGAGTGTGTATATATAACCCCATTCTGTGTAGGTATACAGCAGTGTATTATATACTTATTATCCTCCTGTATGAGTGTATATATCTCTCCATTCTGTGTAGTATACAGCAGTGTATTATATACTTATTATCCTCCTGTATGAGTGTGTATATGTCTCCCCATTCTGTGTAGGTATACAGCAGTGTATTATATTCTTATATATACACTCATACAGGAGGGTAATATCTCCATTCTGTGTAGGTATACAGCAGTGTACTATATACTTATTATCCTCCTGTATTAGTGTATATATATCTCCCCATTCTGTGTAGGTATACAGCAGTGTATTATATACTTATTATCCTCCTGTATGAGTGTGTATATATCTCCCCATTCTGTGTAGGTATACAGCAGTGTATTATATTCTTATTACCCTCCTGTATGAGTGTATATATATCTCCATTCTGTGTAGGTATACAGCAGAGTATTATATACTTATTAGCCCCCTGTATGAGTGTGTATATATCTCCATTCTGTGTAGGTATAGAGCAGAGTATTATATACTTATTATCCCCCTCCTGTATGAGTGTGTATATATCTTCATTCTGTGTAGGTATACAGCAGTGCATTATATACTTATTATCCTCCTGTATGAGTGTGTATATATCTCCATTCTGTGTAGGTATACACCAATGTGTTATATACTTATTATCCCCCTGTATGAGTGTGTATATATCTCCTCATTAAGTGTAGGTATACAGCTGTGTAATATATACTTATTATCCCCCTCCTGTATGTGTGTGTGTATATATATATATATATATCAGGAATACGGATGACACTACATGGTTCTCGACTTTCACCACAAGAATGCAGGTAATGGCAGTTACACGTGGTGCAGCAGGGGGCGCTCATAGTCCTGACCAAGGTACCAGCCAGGGGCAGCATCACATGACTTCTTGGCACCATATACACCAGGAGGCCTCAACTGGCAGACCACAGTGCGAACACGGACCCCCGCTGCAGCTCAGTATACCTGTATACGGAGCGGCGTTGCTCCCCTCTGTACAGTAACTATGAGCGCTCATAGTCAGAGTGCAGCAGCCATTGGCTCCCTCCCTGTCAGTCACCCCTCACTGGCCGCAGCGGTCACAAGAGGCCACTCTCTGCCTCAGGTGCCGGCACTTAAGTGACGTCTCTGCGCCGGCGCCAGGACAAAGGGAGATCGGCCTCTGGACCCAGATGAGTATAAGTGTTTGTTTTTTTATGTTATATGCTATATGGGAGGGGGGGGTTATATAATACTGGAGAGCACACAGAGAGGTCTCTATACTACTGGGGGAGAGCGCACAGGGGCGCTATATACTACTGGGGGAGGGCGCACAGGGGCGCTATATACTACTGGGGGAGGGCGCACAGGGGCGCTATATACTACTGGGGGAGGGCGCACAGGGGCGCTATATACTACTGGGGGAGAGCGCACAGGGGCGCTATATACTACTGGGGGAGGGCGCACAGGGGCGCTATATACTAATGGGGGAGGGCGCACAGGGGCGCTATATACTACTGGGGGAGGGCGCACAGGGGCGCTATATACTACTGGGGGAGAGCGCACAGGGGCGCTATATACTACTGGGGGAGCGCACAGGGGCACTATATACTATTGGGGGAGCGCACAGGGGCACTATATACTATTGGGGGAGCGCACAGGGGCACTATATACTATTGGGGGAGCGCACAGGGGCACTATATACTACTGGGGGAGCGCACAGGGGCACTATATATACTACTGGGGGAGCGCACAGGGGCACTATATATACTACTGGGGGAGCGCACAGGGGCACTATATATACTACTGGGGGAGCGCACAGGGGCACTATATACTACTGGGGGAGAGAGAGCACAGGGGCACTATATACTACTGGGGGAGCGCACAGGGTCACTATATACTACTGGGGGAGCGCACAGGGGCACTATATACTACTGGGGGAGCGCACAGGGGCACTATATACTACTGGGGGAGAGAGAGCACAGGGGCACTATATACTACTGGGGGGAGAGAGAGCACAGGGGCACTATATACTACTGGGGGAGCGCACAGGGGCACTATATACTACTGGGGGAGAGAGAGCACAGGGGCACTATATACTACTGGGGGAGAGAGAGCACAGGGGCACTATATACTACTGGGGGAGCGCACAGGGGCACTATATACTACTGGGGGAGCGCACAGGGGCACTATATACTACTGGGGGAGAGAGAGCACAGGGGCACTATATACTACTGGGGGAGCGCACAGGGGCACTATATACTACTGGGGGAGCGCACAGGGGCACTATATACTACTGGGGGAGAGAGAGCACAGGGGCACTATATACTACTGGGGGAGCGCACAGGGGCACTATATACTACTGGGGGAGAGAGAGCACAGGGGCACTATATACTACTGGGGGAGCGCACAGGGGCACTATATATACTACTGGGGGAGCGCACAGGGGCACTATATATACTACTGGGGGAGCGCACAGGGGCACTATATATACTACTGGGGGAGCGCACAGGGGCACTATATACTACTGGGGAGAGAGAGCACAGGGGCACTATATACTACTGGGGGAGCGCACAGGGGCACTATATACTACTGGGGGAGCGCACAGGGGCACTATATACTACTGGGGAGCGCACAGGGGCACTATATACTACTGGGGGAGAGAGAGCACAGGGGCACTATATACTACTGGGGGAGAGAGAGCACAGGGGCACTATATACTACGGGGGGAGCGCACAGGGGCACTATATACTACTGGGGGAGCGCACAGGGGCACTATATACTACTGGGGGAGAGAGAGCACAGGGGCACTATATACTACTGGGGGAGAGAGAGCACAGGGGCACTATATACTACTGGGGGAGCGCACAGGGGCACTATATACGACTGGGGGAGCGCACAGGGGCGCTATATACTCCTGGGGGAGAGAGAGCACAGGGGCACTATATACTACTGGGGGAGCGCACAGGGGCACTATATACTACTGGGGGAGCGCACAGGGGCACTATATACTACTGGGGGAGAGAGAGCACAGGGGCACTATATACTACGGGGGGAGCGCACAGGGGCACTATATACTACTGGGGGAGAGAGAGCACAGGGGCACTATATACTACTGGGGGAGCGCACAGGGGCACTATATACTACTGGGGGAGCGCACAGGGGCACTATATAAGGGCTGGTGATAGAGAAAAAAAATGCCAGTTTTCCCACTAATAAGCAGCAATTCTGTATGTAAATAGTTCGACAACATTTCTGAAACGTTAACAAAACACTTTTTCCTACTGATGTTCAGCTCGGACCTTCACCTGACAATAGACCCCGGTAAGTGACCTACACTAAAAGTTGTTGAGTACCCCTGCTATACACGGTCAGCACCACATACAGATTATCAGCCGCTCTGTTATACGTCGGACGCATGGTCTGGGACAGGCGGAGGGGAGCACCTTCCAATCCCTAGTGTTCACTATGACAGCAGCTCTGATTATTTCCACAGTCCCCAGGTCCCAGTTCACTACAACCCCCAGTCCCCAGAGACGCTGTGTACAGTAGTTCTGATCATTTCCCATTGATATGTATAAATAGGTCTGGGCTAGCAGCCAGCCGACAACGAGCCACCCAGAACATGGCGCCGGAGATAGAGGCCCGTCGGAATGCGCGACGCGTGCGCTCCGGTGTCTCTACAGACATACACAACATGGCGGCATGAAAGGTGATTAACCCCACACACGTTGGAGGGGATAAGGAGTATACAGGACGGGCGCTGCTGTCTGCCAGGAGCTCATTGCTGCTGTCTCAATGTCTGACTTCAGCTCAAGAAAAAACAAGAGGGTTCTGGACTACTGCCCCCACCATCCTCCTCCTCAGCCCTACTCCCATCCCCACCATCCTCCTCAGCACTACTCCCATCCCCACCATCCTCCTCAGCCCTACTCCCAGCCCCACCATCCTCCTCAGCACTACTCCCATCCCCACCATCCTCCTCAGCACTACTCCCATCCCCACCATCCTCCTCAGCACTACTCCCATCCCCACCATCCTCCTCAGCACTACTCCCATCCCCACCATCCTCCTCAGCACTACTCCCATCCCCATCCTCCTCCTCAGCACTACTCCCATCCCCACCATCCTCCTCAGCACTACTCCCATCCCCACCATCCTCCTCAGCACTACTCCCATCCCCACCATCCTCCTCCTCAGCCCTACTCCCATCCCCACCATCCTCCTCCTCAGCACTACTCCCATCCCCACCATCCTCCTCAGCACTACTCCCATCCCCACCATCCTCCTCAGCCCTACTCCCAGCCCCACCATCCTCCTCAGCACTACTCCCATCCCCACCATCCTCCTCAGCACTACTCCCATCCCCACCATCCTCCTCAGCACTACTCCCCCCACCATCCTCCTCAGCACTACTCCCATCCCCACCATCCTCCTCAGCACTACTCCCATCCCCATCCTCCTCCTCAGCACTACTCCCATCCCCACCATCCTCCTCAGCCCTACTCCCATCCCCACCATCCTCCTCAGCACTACTCCCATCCCCACCATCCTCCTCCTCAGCCCTACTCCCATCCCCACCATCCTCCTCCTCAGCACTACTCCCATCCCCACCATCCTCCTCAGCACTACTCCCATCCCCACCATCCTCCTCAGCCCTACTCCCATCCCCACCATCCTCCTCAGCCCTACTCCCATCCCCACCATCCTCCTCAGCCCTACTCCCATCCCCACCATCCTCCTCAGCCCTACTCCCATCCCCACCATCCTCCTCAGCACTACTCCCACTACCCTCCTGCGTACTATTCCCCCACATCCTCCTCCCTTGCACTACTACCCCCCATCACCATCCTCATCTCTCGCATTCCTACCACCCATTACCATCCTCATCCCTCCCACTACTCCCCCTTCTCCTCCGCACTATCCCCCCCCCATCCACCTTCGCACTACTCCCACCACCATCCTCTTCCTCCCAGCCAGATCCTTCCTCCCAGTATCACACCAGGATGTCAGGCTCTTCCTGCTTCACAGACGGGATCCTGCCAGAAACTAAAGGTTACCGCTCGTTATCTGCTGTCAGCCCCTCCAGCAGTGACAGTCACCTGATGAGACCCCCACTCCCACACACACTCCAAACTGCACTTAAGGGGCACCCTGGCAGGGAGGTGATTTTTTTCAGTATGGCTGGGGAGGGGATGGGTAACAGGGACGTCCACTTCCCTTCCGGGCTTCAATGCTGAGGGCGACATCCAGCTGCTCTCGTCCCCCGACAGCTTCCTGGGCTTCACACGTGACGGATCAGGCCGCTCGGCCAGTCAGCTGGGGTCCGTCCTCTGCTCCCGTCCCCCAGCAGCTTCCTTGGCTTCACACGTGACGGTTCAGGCCGCTCGGCCAGTCAGCTGGGGTCCGTCCTCTGCTCCTGTCCCCTGGCCACTTCTTGGGCTTCACACATGACGGTTCAGGCCGCTCAGCCAGTCAGCTGGGGGTCCGTCCTCTGCTCCCGTCCCCTGGCAACTTCCTGGGCTTCACACATGACGGTTCAGGCCGCTCAGCCAGTCAGCTGGGGTCCGTCCTCTGCTCCCGTCCCCTGGCAACTTCCTGGGCTTCACACGTGACGGTTCAGGCCGCTCGGCCAGTCAGCTGGGGTCCGTCCTCTGCTCCCGTCCCCTGGCCACTTCTTGGGCTTCACACATGACGGTTCAGGCCGCTCAGCCAGTCAGCTGGGGTCCGTCCTCTGCTCCCGTCCCCTGGCAACTTCCTGGGCTTCACACATGACGGTTCAGGCCGCTCAGCCAGTCAGCTGGGGTCCGTCCTCTGCTCCCGTCCCCTGGCAACTTCCTGGGCTTCACACGTGACGGTTCAGGCCGCTCGGCCAGTCAGCTGGGGTCCGTCCTCTGCTCCCGTCCCCTGGCAACTTCCTGGGCTTCACACGTGACGGTTCAGGCCGCTCGGCCAGTCAGCTGGGGTCCGTCCTCTGCTCCTGTCCCCCAGCAACTTCCTGGGCTTCACACATGACGGTTCAGGCTGCTTGACCAGTCAGCTGGGGTCCGTCCTCTGCTCCTGTCCCCCGGCAGCTTCCTGGGCTTCACACGTGACGGTTCAGGCCGCTCGGCGAGTCAGCTGGGGTCCGTCCTCTGCTCCTGTCGCCCTCAGTGCTGGAGCTTGGAAGGTTAGTGGAAGTCATTGTTATCCTCCCCCTCCACGGCTATACATCTCCCATCTGGGGTTCCCCTTTACAGGGCAACTCCATGTTGAGGCTGATGTAGCGATCAACATTAACCCCTTCCTGTGACAGCTAGGTCACCATTAAACCCTCTATAACTCCTCCTGGTAACGCATAAACAGACAAAAGAGGAGCGAGAGTGCAAAGGCCAAACCGCACACGCTGAGAGCGAGGGGCGAGCCGCACACACACACAGGGGCCGAGAGAGAGCGAGGGGCGAGCCGCACACACACACAGGGGCCGAGAGAGAGCGAGGGGCGAGCCGCACACACACACAGGGGCCGAGAGAGAGCGAGGGGCGAGCCGCACACACACACACAGGGGCCGAGAGAGAGCGAGGGGCGAGCCGCACACACACACACAGGGGCCGAGAGAGAGCGAGGGGCGAGCAGCACACACACACACAGGGGCCGAGAGAGAGCGAGGGGCGAGCCGCACACACACACAGGGGCCGAGAGAGAGCGAGGGGCGAGCCGCACACACACACAGGGGCCGAGAGAGAGCGAGGGGCGAGCCGCACACACACACAGGGGCCGAGAGAGAGCGAGGGGCGAGCCGCACACACACACAGGGGCCGAGAGAGAGCGAGGGGCGAGCCGCACACACACACAGGGGCCGAGAGAGAGCGAGGGGCGAGCCGCACACACACACAGGGGCCGAGAGAGAGCGAGGGGCGAGCCGCACACACACACAGGGGCCGAGAGAGAGAGCGAGGGGCGAGCCACACACACACACAGGGGCCGAGAGAGAGCGAGGGGCGAGCCGCACACACACACAGGGGCCGAGAGAGCGAGGGGCGAGCGGCACACACACAGGGGCCGAGAGAGAGCGAGGGGCGAGCGGCACACACACAGGGGCCGAGAGAGAGCGAGGGGCGAGCCGCACACACACAGGGGCCGAGAGAGAGCGAGGGGCGAGCCGCACACACACACAGGGGCCGAGAGAGAGCGAGGGGCGAGCCGCACACACACACAGGGGCTGAGAGAGAGCGAGGGGCGAGCCGCACACACACAGGGGCCGAGAGAGAAAAGGACAAGCCACACACACGGACTGTACCACACAAAACTCACCTGAAAACCTGCAGCGCAGAGATCAGGCACAGGGGGCGCTCCATCACCCTGTACAGAGATAAAGAAAATTATCAACACCTGAGAAAGCACAAAACAAAATTTCACTGACCACCCTCCCCCTCCTCACATACCGGTCACTGTCCCCCCTCCCCCTCCTCACATACCGGTCACTGTCCCCCCCCCCCCCCCCTCCTCCTCACATACCGGTCACTGTCCCTCCCCCCCCCCTCCTCCTCACATACCGGTCACTGTCCCCCCTCCTCCTCACATACCGGTCACTGTCCCCCCTCCTCCTCCCCACATACCGGTCACTGTCCCCCCTCCTCCTCCTCCTCACATACCGGTCACTGTCCCCCCTCCTCCTCACATACCGGTCACTGTCCCCCCTCCTCCTCCCCACATACCGGTCACTGTCCCCCCTCCTCCTCCTCACATACCGGTCACTGTTCCTCCTCCTCCTCCTCACACACCGGTCACTGTCCCTCCTCCTCCTCCTCCTCACATACCGGTCACTGTCTCCCCCCCCCCCTCCTCCTCACATACCGGTCACTATCCCCCTCACATACCGGTCACTGTCCCCCGTCCTCCTCCTCACACACCGGTCACTGTCCCCCCCCCCCCTCCTCCTCACATACCGGTCACTGTCCCCCCTCCTCCTCCTCCTCACATACCGGTCACTGTCCCCCCCCCCCCCTCCTCCTCACATACCGGTCACTGTCCCCCCCCCCTCCTCCTCACATACCGGTCACTGTCCCCCCCCCCTCCTCCTCACATACCGGTCACTGTCCCCTCCTCCTCCTCCTCACATACCGGTCACTGTCCCCCCCCCTCCTCCTCCTCACACACCGGTCACTGATCCCCCCCCCTCCTCCTCCTCACACACCGGTCACTGTCCCTCCCCCCCCCCTCCTCCTCATATACCGGTCACCTTCCTTTCCTCCCCCCCCCCCCTTCTTACATACCGGTCACTGTCCCCCCTCCTCCTCCTCACACACCGGTCACTGTCCCCCCTCCTCCTCCTCACATACCGGTCACTGTCCCCCCCCCCCCCCCCTCACATACCGGTCACTGTCCCTCCCCCCCCCTCCTCCTCACATACCGGTCACTGTCCCCCCCCTCTCCCCCTCACATACCGGTCACTGTCCCCCCTCCTCCTCCTCACATACCGCTCACTGTCCCCCCTCCTCCTCCTCACATACCGGTCACTGTCCCCCCCCTCCTCCCCCTCACATACCAGTCACTGTCCCCCCTCCTCCTCCTCACATACCGGTCACTGTCCCCCCTCCTCCTCCTCACATACCGGTCACTGTCCCCCCTCCTCCTCCTCCTCACATACCGGTCACTGTCCCCCCTCCTCCTCCTCCTCACATACCAGTCACTGCCCCCCCTCCTCCTCACATACCGGTCACTGTCCCCCCTCCTCCTCACATACCGGTCACTGTCCCCCCCCCTCCTCCTCACATACCGGTCACTGTCCCCCCCCCCCTCCTCCTCACATACCGGTCACTGTCCCCCCCCCCTCCTCCTCACATACCAGTCACTGTCCCCCCTCCTCCTCCTCCTCACATACCAGTCACTGTCCCCCTCCTCCTCACATACCAGTCACTGTCCCCCTCCTCCTCACATACCAGTCACTGTACCCCCTCCTCCTCCTCCTCACATACCAGTCACTGTCCCCCCTCCTCCTCCTCACATACCAGTCACTGTCCCCCCTCCTCCTCCTCACATACCGGTCACTGTCCCCCCTCCTCCTCCTCACATACCGGTCACTGTCCCCCCTCCTCCTCTTCCTCACATACCGGTCACTGTCCCCCCTCCTCCTCCTCCTCACATACCGGTCACTGTCCCCCCTCCTCACCCTCCTATACCGGTCACTGTCCCTCCCCCTCCCCTCCTCCTCACATACCGGTCACTGTCCCCCCCCCCCCCCCTCCTCACATACCGGTCACTGTCCCCCCTCCTCCTCCTCACATACCGGTCACTGTCCCCCCTCCTCCTCCTCCTCACATACCGGTCACTGTCCCCCCTCCTCCTCCTCACACACTGGTCACTGTCCCTCCTCCTCCTCCTCCTCACATACCGGTCACTGTCCCCCCTCCTCCTCCTCACACACCAGTCACTGTCCCTCCTCCTCCTCACATACCGGTCACTGTCCCCCCCCCCTCCTCCTCACATACCGGTCACTGTCCCCCCCCCTCCTCCTCCTCACATACCGGTCACTGTCCCCCCCCCCTCCTCCTCCTTCTCACATACCGGTCACTGTCCCCCCCCCCTCCTCCTCCTCACATACCGGTCACTGTCCCCCCCCTCCTCCTCCTCCTCACATACCGGTCACTGTCCCCCCCCCCCCTCCTCCTCACATACCGGTCACTGTCCCCCTCCTCCTCCTCCTCACATACCGGTCACTGTCCCCCCTCCTCCTCCTCACATACCGGTCACTGTCCCCCCTCCTCCTTCTCACATACCGGTCACTGTCCCCCCTCCTCCTCCTGCTCACATACCGGTCACTGTCCCCCCCCCTCCTCCCCCTCACATACCGGTCACTGTCCCCCCCCCCCCTCCTCACATACCGGTCACTGTCCCCCCCCCCCTCCTCCTCCTCACATACCGGTCACTGTCCCCCCTCCTCCTCCTCCTCACATACCGGTCACTGTCCCCCCCCCCCTCCTCCTCACATACCGGTCACTGTCCCCCCCCCTCCTCCCCCTCACATACCGGTCACTGTCCCCCTCCTCCTCCTCACATACCGGTCACTGTCCCCCCCCCCCTCCTCACATACCGGTCACTGTCCCCCCCTCCTCCCCCTCACATACCGGTCACTGTCCCCCTCCTCCTCCTCCTCACATACCGTCACTGTCCCCCCCCTCCTGCCCCTCACATACCGTCACTGTCCCCCCTCCTCCTCCTCACATACCGGTCACTGTCCCCCCCCCTCCTCCTCACATACCGGTCACTGTCCCCCCCCCCTCCTCCTCACATACCGGTCACTGTACCTCCCCCTCCTCCTCCTCCTCACATACCGGTCACTGTCCCCCCCCCCTCCTCCTCACATACCGGTCACTGTCCCCCCCCTCCTACTCCTCACATACCGGTCACTGTCCCCCCTCCTCCTCCTCACATACCGGTCACTGTCCCCCCTCCTCCTCCTCCTCACACACCGGTCACTGTCCCTCCCCCCCCCCCCTCCTCCTCACACACCGGTCACTGTCCCTCCCCCCCCCCTCCTCCTCACATACCGGTCACTGTCCCCCCTCCTCCTCACATACCGGTCACTGTCCCTCCTCCTCCTCACATACCGGTCACTGTCCCCCCTCCTCCTCCTCCTCACATACCGGTCACTGTCCCCCCTCCTCCTCCTCCTCACATACCGGTCACTGTCCCCCCTCCTCCTCCTCCTCACATACCGGTCACTGTCCCCCCTCCTCCTCCTCCTATACCGGTCACTGTCCCCCCTCCTCCTCACATACCGGTCACTGTCCCCCCTCCTCCTCCTCCTCACATACCGGTCACTGTCCCCCCTCCTCCTCCTCACATACCGGTCACTGTCCCCCCTCCTCCTCCTCCTCACATACCGGTCACTGTCCCCCCTCCTCCTCCTCACATACCGGTCACTGTCCCCCCTCCTCCTCCTCACATACCGGTCACTGTCCCCCCTCCTCCTCCTCACATACCGGTCACTGTCCCCCCCCCCCCCCCTCCTCCTCCTCACATACCGGTCACTGTCCCTCCTCCCCCCCTCCTCCTCACATACCGGTCACTGTCCCCCCCCCCCCCCTCCTCCTCCTCACATACCGGTCACTGTCCCCCCCCCCCCCCCTCCTCCTCACATACCGGTCACTGTCCCCCCTCCTCCTCACATACCGGTCACTGTCCCCCCCCCCTCCTCCTCACATACCGGTCACTGTCCCCCCCCCCCCCCCTCACAGATACCGGTCCACTATCCCCCCTCCTCCTCCTCACACACCGGTCACTGTCCCCCCCCCTCCTCCTCACATACCGGTCACTGTCCCCCCCCCCCCTCCTCCTCACATACCGGTCACTGTCCCCCCCCCCCCTCCTCCTCCTCACATACCGGTCACTATCCCCCCTCCTCCTCCTCACACACCGGTCACTGATCCCCCCCCCTCCTCCTCCTCACACACCGGTCACTGTCCCTCCCCCCCCCCCTCCTCCTCATATACCGGACACCTTCCTTTCCTCCCCCCCCCCTTCTTACATACCGGTCACTGTCCCCCCTCCTCCTCCTCACACACCGGTCACTGTCCCCCCTCCTCCTCCTCACATATCGGTCACTGTCCCCCCCCCCTCCCCCTCACCTACTGGTCACTGTCCCTCCCCCCCCCCCCCTCCTCCTCACATACCGGTCACTGTCCCCCCTCCTCCTCACATACCGGTCACTGTCCCCCCCTCTCCCCTCACATACACGGTCCACTGTCCCCCCCTCCTCCTCCTCACATACCGGTCACTGTCCCCCCCTCCTCCTCCTCACATACCATCACTGTCCCCCCTCCTCCTCCTCCTCCTCACACACCGGTCACTGTCCCTCCTCCTCCTCCTCACATACCGGTCACTGTCCCCCCCCCCTCCTCCTCACATACCGGTCACTATCCCCCTCCTCCCCCTCACATACCGGTCACTGTCCCCCCTCCTCCTCCTCACATACCGGTCACTGTCCCCCCCCCCCTCCTCCTCACATACCGGTCACTGTCCCCCCCCCCCCCTCCTTCTCACATACCGGTCACTGTCCCCCCCCCCCTCACATACCGGTCACTGTCCCCCCCCCCCCCCTCCTCCTCACATACCGGTCACTGTCGTCCCCCCCCTCCTCCTCACATACCGGTCACTGTCCCCTCCTCCTCCTCCTC